>NW_009705344.1:0-96432 GCF_000703405.1 Apaloderma vittatum
TGCCCTTTTTGGGACGACCGCCGGTGTCCTGCCGTGCACAGAGGGTTGGCCGGCGTCTCCTTCCCCTGCCGCCTCGGGCCTAATCGACGTCTGGATGCATTTAGCCTCCTCGGCAGCAGCCCGGGTGGAAGAAGCAGGAGAGGCCACCCGCCTGCCTGGTGGCTGTGGGGTTTCGGCACAGTCGAGACGTGCTCTGCAGTCTTGCATGCCCCTTACTGACTACGGAGGAGAGTCCAGCTAAAGGGATGGGGCCCACTGCCTCTTGAAAGAAATTTCTGTTGAGCCACATCGGGTGCTAACCACCTCTGCAGACCTGCGGTTCACAGCAGAGGTTGTTTCGCATGACCTGACTTGGGATTCGCGCATCCTGTAGAGAAAACCTGGCCTCTTGCTGTGGGGCCACACCTGCCCTTGTAGTTTGTATTGCCTGTGGTGACCTGAGTGTCTCTGGCTCTTGCTGGAGGAACTCGAATCTCGCCTGGGGCAGTGGAAGTCGTAAATGTGCCCAGGGTTGTCTGATCTTGTGTTTTGATACTTGCCACCGACGAGTTAAAGTTGAGTCAGACAGAGAAAAACGAGGTGACTGAGAATGCGAGAAGTGGTGTGGGGGACATGTTGTGATTGAACTGTGTTCTTAAATTGTTTTGCACGTAATACTTACCCGCTCCTGCAATTATGCAGCTGTTTGCAGTGTTATAGGAGCCTATATTCAAGCAGCTCAAAGGAAAAGGGGAATACTTAAGCTGTGAACTCTCTGTAGTAGTAACTGTACCTGTGTTGTGGTTTGTGCAATGTCAGCCACCACGTCAACTCAGGATCTGGGTCCATTGAGCTGAATCTTCTATCATATATGCTGGCAAGATATCCAGACTAAAACACCTGATTTTCAGGTGTTGGGGATTTTATGAATGAAGAATGCTGAAAAGATGTTCAAGTGGCAGCTGTTTTTCACAAGAATAATTCTGATAGTTGGAAAAAATTCACCTGTTGTGATAAAGATCTGGTTTTGCTACATGGTAGGGGTTTTTTTGAATTTCATCAGAATTTTGTATTGTGGGGTTCAATTTCTTGTCAAATTTGGTGGTAATAGTGGACAGTAACGAGTCACATTTTTCTGGGATTTTTTGTCAGTTTTTGATGAACTGATGGAGTGAAAAGTCTGGTAGTACTAAGCAGTGTTTTACTCACTTTCTCCGATTCAAAAACCTGTTGCATTAAAGGTCTTCATTGATATCAGTGGGGTTTAGTCTGTATTTTGTTATTCTGATACAAATCGAAAGTAGTACCACTGCCTAAAGCCAGTGTGTGTGAATAACATTGAGAGATTGGTATTCATCTAGTGACCCCAAGCCATTTGAATGGCTGGTCGTTGGAGGGATTATTTGCAATCTTAAGGGAAGCATCAATTTACCATTTTCTCCCCCAGTATTGCTGTCTCCCATTTGAATTGCTGTAGCGAAAAATGATGAAGAATTTACATAGTCTCTTCTAAAATGTGTGTTAGAAGAATTTTTAAGTAGTGGTCTGAATAGTGGGCTTTGAAAGTCCAGTGTGACCTCCTGAGATAACTGTAATCGTGCACATATTGGTATCCAGCCCACACCATGTAAATAGCTTTGACATTTTATTTTGTTTGGTTTCTCTTTTTCTGCCTGGATTGGTTCCTATATTGCAGGGCAAGCTAGCTGATCTAGTTGAGCCTCTTTAGTTCATTCTGTTTATGCAGCAAAGGACCAGAAAAGGAGGGAATACTAGTGGTAGGCATTGTGATGGTAAATTTACAGCAGTTGTAAATAGAAAGCCCCACAGCTGGAGTAGTAACAGAAGCAACATTAATCCGGATCTGTTTGTCTGGCCTTTAGGTTGTTTATAACCGTAGAACACTTCAGCAAAGTTTAATGTAAACTTCGCATATGTGTGGTTTCAGATATGCTTACCCTAGGATTGTGTTCATTTTGGCTTCTCTTTCTAATTTTGTGTTTCTGAAACAAAGCATTTTTTAAAAGTACATAGCTGTGGTGAGGAGGAATTATCCAGCTGTGCCTTCCACACTAAATAAAAGCAGATACGTATACCTGGAGCACTTAAGCTGTGCAACAGTGCGTGCACTTTTGCAATAGCACCCTCGTGTCAATAGAACTGTGGAGAGGAATAGTCATGGGTGGACAACAAAGGCCCAAACCCAAATTTTAGACTTTATTTGTTACTATTTTTCCATAATTGATATGTCTCTGCCCTTGAACAGGCATGACATCTGTGCTTTTTTGAAAGTTCAATTGCTTCTATAATACTTTTGCACTAGAAGAAACTTAAATGTTGAGTTTAACCTAGTTCGAGTGGCAGAAGAGAGTGAGAATCACCCTGGAAGAGGTAACATTGCAAAAAATATCTAAACTCCACACTTGTATAAGTACAGGCCATAAAGCTGTAGCAAACTCAGAATAAACCCTTTCAAATATATAAACCAAAACTTTGATACTGTTTTGTCAATGGATGACTTAATACTATTTCCGCTCTCAGTGTGTTGTAAAGATCATGATGACAATTTTAGTTGTAAATTGGCTATACTTTGGATTTTCCTTATTGCATATAGAGATGTAATACTTTTAACTTGAAAAATATTTTCACATTTGATATCAGTAATGGGAAAATATTATGGAGAACTCTGAGATGTCGGCAATTTATAAAATCAGAACACTTGGGCTTTAACATAGGAAACTTTTGGAAGAATTGAGAAATCAAAAATTACAGTGGTAAACCTAGCTATGTAGCCCCAAACCCCTTAACTTAATGTGTACAGTGATGTAATATTAACAGAACAGTTTTCTGTTCTATCGTAAGCTAAGTAGTAATTTTGAAGACTGGAGTTTTTCTTCCTCTTCTCATGATGTCAGTGTAGGGTGGAGGGCAAAACTCACTGGTTTGAATTTAACAGCACATTTTACAAGAGATTTTTTTTTTACCACTGGCAACCCTGAAGCCTCAGTCATCTCCAGAAGGATGGAAATTCTCTGAACTAGAACACCAATAATTAAGATTCTATGGAAGAAACGTAGAGTTGTGGAAGATGAAGAAAAAATGTTGTGGATTTAGGAGTTTTAACTTATACAGGAGGAACCGTAGGTACGAGTGCTATTCCTGCTTTTAACACATTACAATTTTTAATGCTTTATAGATGAAGCAAACTACACAAGGCATTTCTGAACTGCTGTCAAGGCAGCCACTGAATTAAACTAAGGCTATAGTGCTCAAAATGTACTTATTTTACTTTATTATGGCCGGTAATTTCAGTGAAATCATGTTAACAGGACTGCTCTGATAATGAAATTCAGCATAAAAATATGTTTTTGCAGGGGCAGAGACAACAGGTGCAAAGAAGTTTGTTTATTTTTTGGGGGGGAAGTGCTTGCATTCTGCAATTACTTTTATTAGAAGATGTTACAACACTTGTCATAGTGAATCCTAAGTGACCATGGTGTTCTGAAAATACTGAAGTTCAGAGCTCTTACATCTACCAGACTTTCAGTCACACACCTGGGAACTAAGCCTTCACTAGAGACAAGCTTATCTGGCGTTAAGGGGTGTGTATGCTCTGTGGAGCGGCTTTGGGCCTTTTCTGCAGCTCAGCGTGTGGTTCTCTGATGTGACTGAGTGAAATCAGGGCTTAGCATTGCAGAGGGAGGGATGCAAAACGGGAAGGGGCAATTACTTACCTGCATATATATATATATATATATTTTGTACAGAGTGCAGGTCTGTGCTGTACATACATTCACTCTTTACAATTAACTTTAGTTTTGCATTTAGGTGTGTAGGTAGGCCGCTGAGTGTGGTAGGGAAATCTGTAAATGTATTTGGAATGTATTTCTGAGCGCTATAGACTATCCAAAACAGCGAGCCCTACAGCTGACTTTTTTTTTCTCTTATTTACATAGCTGATCTCCTTATTCTATCTTTATTACTAAAACTCCTTTTTTATATTTTTTAAATATCAAATAATTCAATTACAAATTTTAATGAAGTTTCCTGTAGTTTAGTGATGTTCAGACTTTTTCCATTTGTGGATCCCTACTTGTAGTGGAAGTAATCTACATAGCAGAAGTCTTGCTTTCCTTGGTTGTGCTGGCAATGGGCACTTGCAAACAATGGTTTGTCAGGCCGAAGTTCACTGTTATACGTTACAGGACCAGATGTGTGTTACAGCTGCTTTGCTGTTGTGGAAATGGAAGTTGAGTACACAGAAGAGGAAAGGTGTATCGGTATAAATCTAAAGTGTAGATGAGAAGACTCGGTATCTCTGCTAGAAAACTTGGTGATTGTGAGGTATGAATTTTGCATGGTGGTTTAGTCTGTAGTGACTACAAGTTTCTGTGTTAATGTATGTAACATGACTACAAGTTTCTATGTTAATATATGTAATGTTTGTAATATATGAGAAGAGGTACATAAAGATAATGGTCAAGCTCCAAAGAAATGGCTTAGGGACATCTCTTTTGTCTTTAAGTTGACTGCCTGCAGACCACAGGGCTGGCCAGTAGGAACTTGGTGGTTTGAGTCCATTCTTCTTCGGTTGTGAATGAAAATATTGGTATATACACATGCACCTATAAAACCATAATCCCTCCCTAGAAACAAAATGTTTTCAACCTAATAGAGAAAGCCAGTGAACTGGCCAACGAAAATGCTGCTTTCTTGATATATTTGTTGTGTTTGCAACCAGAATTACCACTTCCTAAAACCTGGTAAATATGTTGCTTAGCATTTTGGATTTTCCAGACTCTCTTAATTGTGACACTTGACCACAGACCTCTTCCCAGCTCTGTACTGCTTGACCCGTGTGGTATTTCAGAATACAGGATGACTTATTAATGCCTGTGTAGCTTGGATTGAATTGGAACAGGAAGATTTTAGCAATGAAAAATAATGAAAATAAATGAAAATACAACTAAGTGATTTGGGCCTGTCTGAGGATGACAGAAAACAGAATTTGAAGGCAGGTAGGCACTGGACATATTTCTGGGTAGGATGCTCACGGTACTGTATATTTTCTTTCCTTATGTATTTTGGGGTGATTTTTTTTGTGTATAGTTATTTGTTCTCTCTGGGGAAAATTCACACATCTTTCCCCAAAATGCTAAATGACAAAAATAGAGGAGACAAGCCACTGACACCCCATCACATCAAATCTATGCATCTAAAAGGACTTAGAAATGCTTCAGAATATACTTGTGTAGTAGTACTAAGAGCTAAAGCATGTGTTGGAATATTTCCACAATCAGGCTTAAGAGAGAGAGAAGAACCAGAATCTGTAACCTGGTCCCAGACTCCTTTATTCAAGAGCCCTTGGATGTTGGACTTGGAACTGTGGTACTTTTCTGCCTTTCCCTCAGACCACTGACCTTTCTGGGCACCGTATGTTTGCAACATGTGTTGGTTCCATGAGGGTTGAGCCCAGAATTGGGAAGGGCTGAATAAAGCAAACTGTGTACGTCTGGCCAGGTCCTGCTGGCTGTTACATCCAATTTGCAGCTTTTAGAATCAGGAAGTCGCACTTGGATAGGCCATGTGGTATACCTACTTACAGGTCTTTTCGTGGTATTTTCCTTTGGTTCTGAAATATTTTACGCCTGGAAAAAAGATGAGTTTTAGTTGAGTTTATTGTACCTTGGTTTCACTGAATTATTGCGTGCCTCTTGCTTTGCAAGGATTGATATTTTGCCCTGACATGCCAACCTTATATATAGTTTGTATCAGGAGCTTTTACACAACTGATAGTTAAAGTGCTTGAGGAATGCAGACAATGTGCAGGTCTGTAAAGCTGTTATGAACACAGCGCAGTTGTAGTTAGAGGAGTGGGTACTCAATTATATGCTTAGTGGAAGGAAAGGTTACTAAGAATATTAATGGAGAGCTTCAGTGGAGTTTAGTAATTACTAAGTGTACTCTTTAGTACCTGTAGCTGTTATTTAAGTAGAAAACAAATGCGCTATGTATTTGCAAACTTGACTTGTTCTTTAAGTAGAAAACATTTTTGTTTCATCTTCTGTAGCATTATTGGGCCTTAACTGTATATGTATGTATGTATGTATGTATTCCAGGGTGTCTGGAAAAAAAGGAAGGATTTTGCATGAGAGCAGAGTGTAGTTAAACCCTCAGTCCTTATCCTAGGTTTTCCAGCAGACCACTCTCGCTGCCTCTGCATTTAAGAGTTTTTATGAATGCTGTTCTAGAATAAAAACCCTAGGAGAAACATGGAAATCATTTTCATGTTACTGATGAGAAAAGTGCTGTGTCTTTGGACACATCTAGCTGCCATACGTTGTTACTAAAACAGTATTTTCCATATTGTTGAAACTTGTCAGATATGGTCTATATTTTCCATGTTTGTCGGTCAACCGGTAGAGTTTTTACTAATTTTGCCCTTTAATACTTCTTTATCCAGCAAAGGCAGTAGCACATCAGTTAGTTTTGTTCTCTGTTTAGTCACTCTCTTTCTGATTCTGGATCTTGTGTCCTAGCACTATATGTGGATACTCTAGGAGATGTTTAGGACCAGGTTTGGATGGCAGTTATTTGAGATTTCAGTAGGAAATTCTAAAGCTGTATAAGGATTTCTTTTTAATAACAAGATGTGAACAAGCCCATTGCCATAATGCCCTTATGAAGTCACACTTTTAGTTGTCCTGTCTATGTATTGCTTTTTATAATGGTTGATAGGGATTCCTCCGCCTTATCCCTCTAGAAGAAAAATTGTCTGGCGCCTGTCAGAATCGAGCTAGGAGCTCCGGGTGCTGGAGGGATGGTTCTTGTACCCTCATTTGTACACGCGCAGGGCACGGAGAGAGACGGTGCCGTGGTGGCTGGAGGCTGCAAGGGCCGAAGGAGCCATCGTCCCAGCCACGAGGGCCCTCTGGTCTCTCCATTTGCGACCTGCAGGCGTAATTGTGTCTGCCTGGCACCCTTCCTTGCCTGGCGAACTATCCACAGGTGAGGTCTTAGAGCATGCTGTACCCTTAGAGAGTTCAGGGAAGTACCAAGGAAAGATCACTTTGTTGCTTTTCCGAGTCTAAATTGCTTCCAGGCAGGAGATAAGCCCTAGGATCAATAACAGAATATGCCACGTGGTGGAAGTTATTGGCAAGTCCCCTGGCCAGCCAGAAAGAGTGGCAGTGCAGCCCAGAGTCCTCCCGAGCTTTCTGTTTGGAGCCCACTCCTCCCCTCCGGGCACAGTCTGATGGGACTGTGCAGGTGAACAGTCTGTCAAAGGCCTGCCTGGAAGGATGGGGTATTTCTGTACCGCTGCTGGCAAAGCACAGCTATTTGTCTGCATGTTTGTAAAAGCACCTTGCCAGGAGCTGGTGCGTGTGCGATGCCGCCGGCTTGACCTGGGAAGCTTCGGTGACTTCTGTATGTGGCTGTGTCAGATGCTTCTTACTGTTAGTGGCGTGAGTTCTGTGTTGCTTATTTCCATGCTGAAATAAATACCATTCTTTTGGATTATGCTTTTACCAGGCACTTTAATAGCCAACTTTCCAGCCTGTAATTCCGTTTTGAAGAGTATCACCCCGCTTTCAAAGTGTCTTCTAAATGCTTATAGGTTGTACTTAGTCTCCAGGTTTGCGAGCTCCTGCATCAGTCAGAGATCTGAATCTCCTGCTGTTTCTGTTATTTTCTATTTCTTCCTAAAGGTGGAATATTTGGAGCAAGAATTTTGTTTGGTTTTTTCCATTTTATTGTAAAGGGAACACGGATAAGCTTTTAAAGCAGAGCGCAGATATAAGAAAAAAAGTCAGTATGTTGTTGCTGCTATTTTCTGCTTGGTGAAGATGCCATCAAAAGTGAAACATCACTCTTTTTTAACCTCTTTTTTTTTTGTTTTTTTTTTAATGCCTGGAAGACTTTGCACGGAGTCTTTTATAAAATATGAAGCATTATTATCATTCATCTAAAGTATTTTTGCCAAAGTTTTATTTTGAAGTGACAGAGAACTGAGCTTCCAGAGTCTCAGCTTCTAAGAGGTGCTGTAAGTGAATATTTAAATTGTTGCTGCCCAGAGGTTTGCATTACCCAGTAAAAATACATTTATCCTTTTTCTGCTTCTTATGTTTTGTTTCAGTGATGTTTGCAATATGACCTTTTTACTGATTTTTCCTGATTCACTCAGTGTTTCTAAGGAAGTAGAATAGATAAGTTTTGAAAGTCTGTTAGCAAAAACAAAATAAGAAAAAATTAACAACTCTTTCTTTTATGTCATGGGTGCAAAAATTGAGACAAATGTGTTTTGATTTCCTTTGTGGGTTGCGTCTGCTAAGAATTGTCCTTCCTTTCACTTCAAAATGTCAGCAATATACAGAATGTTTATTTGTTTTCCATGCTTCTCACTGAGCTACTTGCCTCTTGAGGTTTTCAAAGAGAAGTCTTGTTTCTTTCTTTTCTGGTCTGTCATCCATTGCAGACTGTTCGGTTTGTCCTTTTTATTCCTGGACATTGCAGACTTTTTTAACTGCTAATTTTCCTAGGATCATAAGATTGCAAAGTATTAGCTAACATCCAAACCCTCAAATAGGGGTCACAGCCTATTTTCCTCATTCATGAGGCTAACTTTGTTCCTAACCAGGAAATATATACATAACACAGGCTTGCTCATTCCTGAAGTACTTTGGTTTTGCTTTAAAGTAGCCAGTGACATATGGCTTAGTATCTAAATTATCAGTTGTTCCCAAGGAAGTTGTTGCAGAAATACACAAACCGTAATATCAGCACCCTTTATTTATTTATATATGTGTGTGTGTGCATTTAGTCAGCTAATTCTTACTTAACTAAAATGTAAGTTTAATTCGTCTTGCAATCAATGGCAGCTGTTGTGTCCATCGAGTTATGTTATCTTGCATAAAAAAATTCAGTTGTCTGAAATTAGACATTGAGTTTCTGGAAGGAGAAACCATCTCTTTTTGCACATCATGGCCAGACGAATTATTATTTTTATTCTTATTTTGGAACAGTGTAAAGTTTACATGTGCCTGCATGTTTCTTTACTTATTCTGAAACTGCTGTGACATCTGTACAGTAGAGCAAGAACATGACTAACAGTCATGTAGTTTGGAAAGGTTGTGAGTGCCCTTCCTTCTCAGGCGGTGTGTGGAGAGGCTATGCAGTTCTGTCACATCACTTTTTAATCACTGTGTTCTTTCAGCATCGTAACCCTACCTTTGTACTGTAATTTTGTTTACTGAGGGAAATCAAGTGGAAAGTATTGGTGTAGGCAGTAGCAATATGAATTTTATAAAGACTGGAAGACTAAGGTTTGCTTTCATTTTGTTTCTCAGCTCCAGAAGAAAAGGATACAATTAAAGGACAATATGAAAAACTCATGGATGCTTATGGCTGCTTAGGAGAGCTTCAGCTTAAATGTGGTAAGTGACCAAATGGTATAACTGATATTTACAAAATAATCAGACAGTAGTAAAAGACAACAACAAGTGACTAAAGTTCTCTAATTCCTTAACTTCTGAAAGCTATTTGCGCCTTGTTATGTAAAGCCTGGAAAAGATCTATTTATTTTTCTATGTTGTGCCAAAAGTATATCACTAAATGATAGTCTAAGAACTCTGGATTTTTTTTCTGAATTTGTTTTGTCTAACATTCTTAGCTGCCTGAAGTTAATTGCCATCTTTTTCCCCTACCACACTTGTTCAAGGCAAGCTAAAATTTCTTGCTTCTTTTGGAAGGATCATGTTTAAACACTGATTAGTAATGGTCATTGGAGACTGCGGTACTACAGATTGTCAGTCCTTGCTGCAATGCCCAATTGCCTTTAACTGGGTAATTCACATGGATAAGGATTTGCAGAAGCAGGACTTTTAACTTCAACTAGTGTGAAAGGAATGTTTATTGTCATTGCTGTAAATTTCTGTACAGTTTGGGGATCTTCATGGAATTGTAGAATGATTTGAGTTGGAAGAGGCCTTAAAGAAGATCAGCTAGTTCCAACCCCCCTGCCATGGGAAGGGGCACTTTACACGAGCCCTGGTTGCTCAAAGCCCCATCCAGCCTGGCCTTGAACACTTCCAGGGAGGGGGCATCTACAGCTTTTCTGGGCAACAGGTTCCAGTGTCTCACCACCCTCACAATGAAGAACTTCTTCCTCATATCTAATCTAAATCTCCCTTCTTTCAATTTAAAGCCATTACTCCTTGTTTTATCACTACAGGTCCTTATAAGAAGTACCTGGAAGGTACTCCCCAGAACCTTCTCTTCTTCAGGCTGAACAATCTCAACTCTCCTGCCTGTCTTCATAGGAGAGGTGTTCCAGCCCTCTCATCACTTTGTGGCCCTCCTCTGGACTTACTCCAACAGGACTCTGTTCTTTTTATGTTGGGGGCCCCAGAGCTGAACACAGTACTACAGACGAGGTCTCACAAGATCATAGTAGAGGGGAAGAATTACCTTCCTTGACCTGCCAGCCACGCTTCTTTTGATTCGGCAGTTGGCTTTGTGGGCTGTGAATGCCCGTTGTTGACTCATACTTCGTTTTTCATCCACCAACACTCTCAAGTTCTCTGCAGGGATACTCTCGTTCCACTCGTCACCCAAGCCTGTATTTGTGTTTAGGATTGCCCCGACCCAGGTGCAGGACCTTTCACTTGGCCTTGTTGAACTTTATGAGGTTGGCACATGCCCACCTCTTAAACCTGTCAAGGTCCCTGTGGATGGCATCCCTTCCCTCCGGCGTGTCAGCCACACCACACAGCTGGGTGTCATTGGCAAACTTGCTGAGGGTGCACTTGATCCCTCTGTCTGCGTTGCTGACAAAGATGTTAAATACCACTGGTCCCAATACTGACCTCTGAGGAACACTGCTTGTCACTGGTCTCCATTCAGATATTGATCTGTGGACCGCAACTCTTTCGAATGCAACCATCCAGCTAATTCCTTATCTACCAAGTGGTGTGTCAATCACATCCACGTCTGTCAAATTTAGAGATAAGGGTGTTGTGTGGGACAGTGTCAAATGCTTTGCACAAGTCCAGGTAGATGACATTAGTTGCTCTTCCTTTATGCGCTAGTGCTGTAACCGTGTTGTGGAAGGCCACCAAATTTGTCAGGCACGATTTGCCCTTAGTGAACCATGTTGACTGTGGCCAATCACCATCTCAGTTTCAATGTGCCCTGGCATAGTTTCCAGGAGGATCCGCTCCATGATCTTGCTGGGCACAGAGGTGAGACTGACGGGCCTATAGTTCCCTTGGTCTTCCTTTTTTCCCCTTTTAAAAACGGGGGTTATGTTTCCCCTTTTCCAGTCAGTGGGAGCTTCACCAGACTGCCACGACTTCTCAAATGTGATGGCTGGTGGCTTAGCAGCTTCAGTCTCCGGTTCCCTCAGGACCTGCAGATGCATCTCATTAGATCTCATGGACTTGTGCACCTTCGGGTTCCTTAGATGATCTCTTTACTAAATCTTGATTTAACAAGGGACTTGCCATTATGCTGCCTATGTGAATGTTAATGGAAGTAACAGACTTCAAATACACTGATGAAAAAGATGCATTAAAAGAAAAAACATTATATGCCTTGTTCCCAGTCCTCTTAACAGTAAGCCTTAATTTGGACTTGGAGAAATGACAAGATGGTTTTCCCTGTAATTCAGTGCTTGGTCAAGGAATCTGCCAAAGGCAGTCGTGGTCTGCGCACGCGTGTGTTTAAGCCAGTAGATAAACATATCTTTCTAAAGCCTGCTTACCATTTTATGGCTTGAGTAATATGACCTGAGATTGGTCTGAAGAGGTGACTGCAATCTGAAAGATTTCTGTGTCACAATTTAAAGCTAGGCCCATGTTGTCTTTTAAAGAGAATGTGGGCTTTTTGTTTGGGTTTTCTTTTGTTTCTTTTGCAGTTAATTAGGCATTTCTATGGAGATTAGTATCAATCTGTTAACGTAATTAAAAATGGAAGGCTTGTGATTAGTTTTACTTGGCACTTGGACCTGTGTTTCTTCATCGCAGTCTAATGAATCCTATTGTAATAATAAAGGAATGTAACTATTGAATTCAAGCTGGTCAAGCTACAGATGAGAGTATTTTTTTTGTATGTGATGGGAACTAAATATATCCGGTTTTAGTTTTCATATTAAAAGGTGAATAATTTCAAATGGGGTGTGAAATATTTTCAACCTCTTTTTTTTTTTCTTTTATCCTTTTATTTCTGTGTTTCCCATGTCCTTATTTCTTTTTGAACAACACTTGTTTAACTTCTGTGGCCTTCAAGTGTGAGGTCTTTCCTCTCTGAGCTTTGTCACTGCACCTCTGTCTTGTTCTAGCATTAAATTACAAGTCCTGGTACAGGACTTCTTTTGTAAGGGATTGTTAAAAATTTTGTTGGTAACTGGATAAAAAAGTTAACTACTGGAGGCAAACTTCTAATTGTAATTGAATGAAAATGTAATGGTAAGCACATGTTTCCACTGCTGAACATGTTTTAAAAAGCGCAGATGATTGCATTTGTGCTATCTCACCATTCAAGAGGTAGCCCAGTTTTTTCACAGTCTCGGATCTTCCATCTTGCATATAAGTTCCAGCTCTTTAGCTATTGCTTACATGAAAGATTATCTCTAGAAAGGAATGCAATGTAATTTTTTTCTTTCTTATATAATGTATTTTAGCAGTTGCAAATACGGGCATAACTGGGATCAGTGATCACACAGACTTTGTTCATGAGTATCAGTATTTTCTTTTCTTACTACTGAAAGCCTGCAGATCATAAGTACAAAATTAACTGAAAATATTTGTGCAAGTACATTCCACTGAGATAATAAAACAGTGTATTTGTAGAGCAAAAGGGGAGACTTTTTTTTTCCAAGACATGCAAGATGTCTGTAAGCACTTTAATTAATCTGTAAATATCTCTGCTTAGGAATCCAAATAAATAACATTGTATGGCTGCCAAAGTAGATCATGCTTTTCACAAGAAAGTAGATGAAATACGTGAAACTGACTCACAAAGTTAACGTTTCCCACCAGGAATAACATTCACTTCTATGTACTTATGTCTGTTAACATGACTCACTAAGTTCTTCTGTTGTCTTTTGTGAGGTGAATGGCAGCAGAATGAATTGTACAGTGTGTCTGAGCTGTACCTCAGCCAAGATTTTGTGCCAGAAAAGATCTGGCAGTGGCAAATAGGCCTTGAGCAAAGTGTTAAAAGTGCTGGATTTTCAGGGTTCGGTTTAGAGACTGTGATGTCAGGAAGGCATGCGTATATAAGGTGGTATTTTGATACCATCATCACGTAGGCTATTGAGTTTAATAGAGCTGCTGTATTTGGGGAGGCATTCCAAATTCACCTGACTGTCTATATTCCCTTGCTCTTGCCCATACACAATGTGCAGTTGAAGTTTCAAAGGTAAAAAGGACAGTTAAGTACCTGTTTTCTATTCCTACGAATGCTTCCTAATAACATAATTGTATTTAGGAGAGGCAGAAGGAGTATATTTGAGACTAACACTGTAGTTGCAGTTAAAAAGGACGAAATAAGAATCGGGTATTGCCTCCTTCTCACAGCAGCTCGTAACACACTGCGCTGAAGTCATCCCATAAAATGCCAGGGAAACAGTTGCCTCGAGTTGTGTGGACAGGCTCAATCCAGAAACTGCAGCAGCTTCTTGTAGGCTGTGATGTACCAGAACTGTGTTTCCTGTTCAACTTAGATTAAGGCAGTTGACTTCACAAGAGCTTTTTGAAAAATGGATGCAAGTTATTTTTGTCCCATTTCTGTGCCAAATATTATCCATCCCCTGCTTCCTTTGTGCAACTTGGTAAAAGGGCATTCAGCAAATGTCACTGTGAGCATAAATTTCTTAGATGTCTTCAGAAGTGTTCTTTACAGGTGGTTCTGGTGATTTATAGCTGTAATGGGGCAAAATACTGATTTTGATCACAATGCATGAACATTTATTCTCATCTATCTGAGATCAAAATTTGGTCCCTAAGCTTTGAAATTACATTTTTTTTTTTTTTTTTAGCGCTGCAGGTGGGCCTTGCTTTTTTACAGATGTGTTGCTTTAGAAAGCATGACCAGTAAGGAGCACTTCACTTCTTGCTCTAAAATTATTTCAGAGATTTATTTAAAACATTCCAGGTTGCATCCCAAGAAAATGAGGGGCATTTCTACAGTTGTGATCTTCAGTTGCAGTTCTTATTTTCATATCACTTTCATCTTTATGTAAAGTTCTGAAAGGCTAATATAGAGCAGGATTGTACTTTAAACCACTTGTAAAAGTTTCCTGTCTAAGGTTGTAACCCCACAGTATGCTTCCAGATGCTGCCAGGTGGGTTTAACTGGACTATGTGATATATTTTTGTTGGGCTTGCATAAAAACAGTTACACTGGAAACTTAAACAGAGCAGTATTTTTAATCTAGTTACAGAATTGGAAATGGTAGTAACCTGCAGTTTTGAAAAGTTAAGACTGCAGGGGTTAATGGAATAGTCTCGATTGTTTTAAGGGGAAATACCTTCTAGCTTTAAGGAATGTCTGAGTGTTTCAGTTTGGTCTATTACATTAAAGTTGTGCTATTTTCACAGTTTGTTCAGCAAAACCAATTTAATTTAAAAAATCCTCTCTTTTTTGTGCCATGACCTCACAAATCTATCTACAGTAGGAAATTCTGTGTTGTGTTAATAGCAGGATTATTTTGTTGTTATTGTTTTGTTTAGTTGGTTTGGTTTTGTTGCTTGTTTTTTCTTTTTTTTGGGGGGTGTCTGTGTATAATAAACCAGGAATGCAATTTCTTGCATTCTTCTGTGAGGCTTACTGGATAGTAAAAGTGAATTGTTTAGAAACTAAAAGAATTTATCAGTAATTTCTTGTCAGCTAAAAATGCTATTTTCCTTGCAGTGAGTGAACAATTACCAAATAACTTTGTAGCTGCAATTTTTTGAAATGGTGGAAGTTGATTTTAATTTTGCTTTTTATGAAAATTACTTGCTACAGTAACAGCATCCATCCTAATTGAAGCAATTTAAGCAATTTCTGCCCTTAAATTTAAGTGCTTTTAGATTGTGGTTGATACAACTGTTTTCATGTTAAGTATTTTTTTTCAACAGGAAATAATATTTCTTGTTGACATTTACATACCAGAAAAAAAACCACATCACATTTTTAAAGTTTAAATCTGGAAGTAAATTGACTGATTTTTTGCTTGAATATATCTATAAGAGTAATCAGACTTTCAGTGATTGGCCAATTACCAGCCACAGCAAAAATGCTTCTGCTTATGTTAGGTTTCTGCCATATTAGGTACTATTTGAATATGTAATGCTTTTGTTTTATTCCTTGGAATAGCATTTTCCATCTGATAAAATGTCTAAGTGAAGGCGTGAGTGGAGGTAGCATAGCTATAATTTCCATCACAATCTGGTGCAATGTAGTTACCAAGATATTTAAAAACATTTGCAGCCTGGGTTCAGGGGAAACAGTGTGAGAAGAAAGCTTTAGGATTGATTCCCAGACATAAATTGGTGTTGCTGGCGGAGAAAGGATGGCGAGGAGAGTGATGTTTCCCTGTGTGTAGCTTAGTGGTGGATAATTTCTTAGACCTTATGGAGACGTGGATAAAAATTTAATAGTGGAGTAGTGTTTTAGTAGCATTAATTTTGCGGTGTGAAGTCCTAAACCGGTGAAAGGCTGACAGGAGCCTTAGCTCTGCTCAGGACCCTGTAGCTATGTCTATGCTGTGAATAAAAACAGGGCAGGGCACAGCCTTGAGCATTGTCAATAGAATATTGTGATTAGCTCGCTCCCTGAGCCAAGAGCGAAGGGCAAGGATCTCCCCCTCCTGCAGACGGTGCAGTGATAGCCCAGGGCTGATTCCCAGGGACACTGTCCAAATGCCCCCTGGAATGAAGGTCATTAATCAGGGGAAAGGGCTTGGGACATTTTTCCAAGGCACAGAGTCAGAGAGATTTGTGCTAAACTGGGGCTGTGGTGTTCTGAGGTTTCTGCGTTCTGGCTGTTTGTAGCATATCCTGAGTGATTTAAGCAAGTCAGAGAGGTTAGAGTTGATCTGAAGACCATTTCAGCTCACAGGGCAGTCTAGGAGGACAAAGTGGCAAAGCAGGCTAGTTTTATTTAAATCTATTTGTCTCTTTCCTTCCTTTTTCTCCAACTTTCTGGGCTGTATGAACTCCTGTGCCAGCCTGCCTCTGTTCAAAGGCATCATGAAAAGTACATGAAGGCTGTTGCATAATTTGGTGTACTGTAAAGAGACTTATTCTGTGTGTCTAGAGTAATAGAATATTTTGGGTTGGAAGGGCCCTTAAAGATTATCTAGTCCAACCTCTCTGCCATGGGCAGGGACATCTGTCACCAGATCAGGTTGTTCAAAGCCCCATCCAGCCTGACCTTGAACGCTTCCAGGAATGGGGCATCCACAACTCCTCTGGACAACCTGTTCCACTGTCTCACCTCTTATTCTAAAAAATTTCTTCCTTGTATCCAACCTAAACTGCCCTCTTTAGGTTTAAAACCATTGCCCCTTGTCCCATCACTACAGGCCCTGGTCAAAAGTCTCCATCTTTCATGTAAAGCCCCTTTGTCCATTGAAAGGTTGCAGTAAGGTGTCACCAGAGCTCTCTGTTCTCCAAGCTGAGCAACCCCAGCTCTCTTATGTGGGGTTACTCCACAGTGACAGGAAAGAGGATTACAACCTCAGAAAGCATTGATTTCCTGATGCTTCAGGCACAGTTGTGTTTACTCTTTTTGAGCTCACTAGCTAGTGATTTGGGGAGTAGAGATACTGTCATGTTTTATTCCTATTCACTGCCTTCTCAAACTAAAGAATTGCTTTCTATAGATCCAGTTATTTTCTGCCAATTACAAGCTCCTCAAAGGACAGGACTAGAGATAACAAGCCCACTATCATTAATTTTTTTTTCTTTTTCTCTATTTTAATGTTGACTTCCTCGTTCAGTCTCTTCTGAACTCTCTGGGAAAGTTTAAGGTTGCTGAAGCGAGTAGAAGTGCTGCTATTCTTTGTTTCAGTGTCCCAGCCAGCCAGCTCTCCAAGTCTGTCACTACTGGGTTTCTGTCCCTGAAGCTGACTGATAGTAAGCCATAGTATTAGTGGTGTTTCTATACATTGCTTCCTGATTCTCATGAGTGAAGTTTACTTTGAGCTGTTCTGCATGATTTCACCAAAGTCACAGAAGCTATTATTAATCCTGAGAGGCAGCTCACTCCTCCTAATCCCTTCTAAAGGCTGCATGACAGTACTTGGTCAGGTATGAACTACCATGATGATAACTGGTGTATCTTTTACACTTAATCCTTTACAAGTATGCACACTGATGTGCAAAGGAGGAATAAACTGTCAGGTTTTACGTATTTCTAACCCTTCACTACTATGTCAGCCAGAAAAGTACAGAAGTTGTACTTCTTAAAAACGCTCAAGAAGGAGAACACAGCATACCCTTGTTACAGAAAGAAATGTGATGAACAGAACTTTTTAGTAAATGCCACCTACACTGGCCTTTATGCAGAACTGGAGTCAGCAAAACAGAATGAATTGAGATCCAATCTTCCACCTTGTCCTGCCATTCCAGTCCCCTGTGCCTACGCAAATATTCTGGCCCTGGTGAAAACCACCCCTAACTCCAGTTGCTGTAGCCAGCCTGTGATCTGGAAGCAAGGACTCCCCTGCTGGTGTTTCAGAAAAAAACCTTAGTTGTTGTGGGAGAGTTGGTCTGTGTTTTTGGGCACTGGGCCACAGTGAAGATTTGAAGAGTGATCCTACAAAGTGTGCAGTCTCACTGTCTGAAGCTATGCTGTCCCAGATTGTCGCTGTGCCCTTAGCTAATTAGCTGACTCTTTGGTAGGTCAGCTGTTGTTTCTGCTATGCTAGAGTGATAAATTTTGGCTCATTTCCACCTTTTCTTACTAACTGAACAGGATGACATTGTCTCCATTAGAGGCCAATTTAAGTGGATCAAGCAGTTCCTTCCTAGCAAACCCAGTGTTTTCAGAACAGTTGTTCAACTGTTTCTTAATTATTTTATTTTGGAGAGAATGAGCAGAGGTTGAAATCCTGCTGTGTACTAGACATCTAATTGCAGTGGTATTCTCAAGCTTCAAAATTTATCTCCTAGTTTTGATGCCCTGACGTTCAGCTGCTTCATGGTTTCACACTTTACTCCACAGCCATGAGAGCCAGAATTCTTTACTGATAATTGAGGCTATCATCTATCAGGTACACTTTTTTTTTCTGGCATAAAACCCCAACATCTCAAGAATTAATAATGCTGAAACATTCTGAATGGCTGAACACACCCAGCTTCAGCTGAAGCCAGTAGGAACTCTGAATACTTCATATCTTTAAAATTCAGAAGTCAGTTGAAAAATCCATAATGAGGAATACACTTTATCTCATAGATGAGCAGTCTTTTTCCTTTCTCTTCAATCTAATCCTGTGAAAACTCTTATGTTCTTTAGGGTGGTGAAATTTGTTTCTTGAGTAATGTCCCAGCCCCAAGCCCGTTGCACTTCATAAAGTGGGGAAAACACTCTAATGCAGCAGTGCATGGGAATGTGTTTTGGAGTATTATGCAATTGCACTCACTTACCTGCAGTCAAAAGGAATGAAAATTAAAGTAGTGTGTGCTTGTAATTTCTATTTGTTTTCTTCTGAAGCAAAGATACTGGCCTCTGCTGGAGCCCTGTCAGCATTGCATATGACAGGACTTGAAAACAGTGTAGCCTGTGTCCACCTGTAACCCTTTTGTAACTCCTGTCACCTTCTAGGTAACGCTCGGCTGCACTTTCTGGTCCTGGTGACAGGCTGTACATCAGTGGGAAAAATCCTGGATGCCGAAGTTTACAAAATTACTGCAACGGATTTCTGTCCTCTCCAGGAAGAAACCAAGGAAGAGGAGCGCGTTACTGCCTTGAAGAAAATACTGAACTCTGGGATGTTCTATTTCTCCTGGCCTAATGCAGGCTCAAACTTTGACCTAACTGTGCGGGCTCAGAAGCAGGGTGATAACCACTATGAATCTGGTAACTCGTTCTTCTGGTTAGTACTGCATGTTGTACGAAAGTCTTCTGTCATCCCCACCTGTATTTCACTGCTCAGACATTCTCAGAGGGAGACGAACATGAGCACTTGAGATGCACCTCCTTTCCTTTCATTGTCATGTCATTTTACAGGGCATGTAGCTTGAGTGAATCCGTAGTAAGCCTGGGTCAATCAAGTAATTTCTATTTAATTAAAATGAATCTGATGGTGAAATGCAAGTTAATAATGACATTTCGTGTTTTTAAGAAGGAAACACAAGATGTGTTGCCCATGCTACAGAAATATGACATGTCTCTACATGTCATGAATAGTTTTCCCTGCAGTTCTTTTTAATAATTTGCTTTAAAGATTATCTGATAGAAACCTGCACTTGAACTGTTCGTAAATCTCATCATCTGTGCTGAAGTTTCTTCTATTTCTTAAAAGTGTATGTGTTTAAAGTCTGTAGTTTAATGCTTCAATAATGTGCCCTAGTTTTTATGTTGAAAACCTCAACATTAATATTAATATGTAATTGTATCACAATTTACAGTTCAGTATAAATGTATGTTGCACAGAAGGAAACTCCTGTGATACACTGCTCTGTACTTGATTACAAAGCAAAAAAAATCTATTTCTTGTTGTGGTAAGTATTGGTTGAGTGGAAAGGAAATGAACACAGGGAAGGGTTTTGTCTTCTCTAAGTGGGTTCACCATTGATGTAATTCAGTTTGTTTGCTTTACAAATTCTGGCAGAATGCTTGATTATTTTTTCTTTCTTAAACAAAAGAATAGTCACAGAGGAAGCATACCTGTACTGGAAATAAATGAGGGTTATATGATGCAAGTGGAAAATAACTGGCAGAGGTAACTCTGGGTGTGCTGCCAGAGTGTGTGATAAGTTTTGTAGCCCAAAGCAGCTGAATATTAAATAAGCAAAAAAAAATTGTAATGGATGATAAATAAATGTGAGAGAGTAGTTCATTCAGGCTGAATAATCTTTCCAGCTATAATGTGATTCTGACTGGTAGGATCTAGTGTTTTGAGTTCAACTCAGAAGAGAGATGTGTAAAGCTTGCTTTCAACTGTGCTAATTATTCATCTCTCTCAAAAATCTCACCAAGCCTGTCAAGTCAGAAACATGGTACAAGTGGGCTGTGTTCCAGTGATGAAGCTCCCAAGGTGGCAGTGTCCCTCAATAAAGAAAAAACCTTTAAAGTAATTCTTTTGGTCTGTACTGTCTTCTGAAACTGTTCTTCTTGAAAGATAAGGATTTGAACTTTCCTTCTTTGCTGCTTCTGGCTAATCTAGAAGTAGCCCTTGAAGAGGTTGCATTCTCCTAAATGTTGTGCAACGAGGATGTATGGTGACAACATCACTTGAGAGCAAAATTACATAAGAGCACAAAATTATATTAGAGCACAAATTACATGAAATTTGAAGCCAAACAATAGATTTTTGAGAAAAGTAAACAATGGGATAGAGTTATGAAAAGTGCTGAAAAGCATCAGATGACCGTAGTTATAAGCAATACAAACTGCCTGTTAAATGAACGGCAACAACAAAACCATTCTACTGGCATTGGTCTGTGGGTGGAGCTAGGAGAAGGAGGTGGAAGAGATACCAAACATTGTTTTAGAGCTGCTTTTTTAGTTGCATATTTAGTTTAAAAATGTAAGAGTGACTTGCATTTTTTTCAGAGAAATGCTGTACTCTAGAGGAACAATTCTTCAGCGATGTTGCTAGGTGTAATAACTCTTGTACACACCTGCTGTTGAGCCATAAATGATTGTAAAAGCGATTTACTTGGCCCTCATCTGTGACTAAAGGCACTTTTTGAAAAATGTAATGATGAAAACCATCATAATAGAAGAGACTGGCATCATTGCTAACCAGGAATTATAGGTTTCTTGGGTTCTGATCTTAAAATAAATTCAATGTTTAAATGGACATTCCTCTTAATTTTAGTAGAACTTTCTGCGGTATCTCTGACTTATGGGTCCAGTTTCTGTTTGGAAAAAATTTCCCGAAAATCTTGGTGGGTTTTAAAATGGCTCTTCACCCTGTAGTGTATGCTGAGGTCTAGGCATCACTGTTCAAAAACTAGCTTGACAGCACTGCAGTTTATGAAAAAAATTACTAAATATAAACGTATTTCTGGAGCTGAAAAAGGTGATGTTTGTGTCTGAGTTTATAAGACAAAGGTACAAGATATAAGGACAGCACCTTGATAGTAGCTGTGCTGTTAAAATTTGCCACATTCCATTCACTGTAGTAGTTCACAAGGATTTCTTTCTGACATTTCCTCACTTTGGGTAAAGGTGCAACAGAAAACGGATCACAAAACATTAATTGCTTAAAGTAGTGGTTGTTGTGGGGTGGCACCCATACCTGTCTGTCTTTATTCGGTAATGTATCTGTATTTTGTTGAATCTTTCAGGAACCACCTATTGCACGTGCCCTTCAAACACTACCAGGTGAACTGCTCTGACTGGTTGCTGAAGGTGATCTGCGGTGTGGTGGACATTCGCACCGTTTATGCTTCCCACAAGAAGGCGAAAGCCTGCCTCATCTCTCGCATCAGCTGTGAGCGAGCTGGGGTAGGGTTTTACATTCGAGGGGTCAATGATGATGGACACGTGTCGAACTTTGTTGAGACCGAGCAGGTGAGTGAGTGTATCCAGGAGCTTTGAATAATTCAGTTTGCTCAAGTTCAGTTAGGTCAGAGCTTCTGACAAGAACTAAAGTTGAGTTCAGCAAGTGATTTTTCCAGAAACATGTAAAATACTATTGCATTGCAGATCTATTTGTTCTCACCCATTAAGCATTTCTTTGCTATCCGCTCTTCATATATGTTTCTGACTTTTCCATGCATGCAATTTTCATTAATACTTTTGATTTTTTTTTCCTGAATGTGAAAGCCTGGCTATTTGATATTTTAGTGGAATATAGATATGTGGAGGTTTCTTTTAAACCATTTTGAGAACTCAGTGTGTTGATTTATGCAGAACCAGCAAGTCTAACAATAAGTTTCTCAATTGCAAAAAACTTGCCTAGAATTCTTAGTCATGAGGCCCATGAATGTCTTCAAATCTATTCCAGAATAAATGTCACACGTTTGTACATTCTACATAAATTTCAATGTATTTTTTTCTAAAATTCGTTGTCTTTCCCATGCTATAAAATGCTGGAGAAGAACTAGTTTGAAAGACTTTCTATAAAGTAATATTCTCTACACTTTGTTTTTCTTTCATTCATTTTAAGTATCTCTGTTAGTTCATACAGCCAGGTTTGTTGGGCTAGTGGTTGCACTACAGTCACATGACTGTATCGACACTGCTTTGGTTAGGAATCCTGGGGGTGATTTTCCACAAAGATTAGAGCTGAGATTTGCTTTTGGCTCTAAGGAAGTCACTTAGAATCATATAGAATCTTAAAATCATAAATATTCATGTTTCAAGTTACTCTCGCCTGCCTTATGACATTGAAGCCATCACTTCTTTGTACAGTAAGTTTTTCACCTGTAAAAGAAGCATGATTATTAACTTCCCGCCTCACAGGACTTTTGCAGACCAGCGAGGACAAATTTTATAGAAGATAGGTGGTGTATGCTGTGCTATCGTGAGGAAGAATTCTCAGTGCTCAAGTATATCACTTCAGTTAAGAGAAAGTTGCCCAGCAAAGGAGCTGTGTTCGCTCGGAGGCAAGTCGTCTTTGGCTGGTAAAGGAAATAAAGGAGAAACTCCAGCTTTTCAGAGACAGGCAAATACCAGTGCAGCTCATTTTGGAAGAGACTGGTTTAAGTTCCCATTTGCTTTGTGGAGATTTCTCTCCAGTGAGAAGTCATATGACACAGTTCTTATAAATGCATGGTGTCCTGGTTTGAGCTAAACAGAACCAATTCTGTTCAGTGACTTTTACTTCTCAGCTCATTCTCTTCTAAAAGGCTGCACTTTCTGAAGTTCGCAGCATGTTTTTGTAGACAGTGGCTGCTACTGGCAGTGATAACGTCTGATGTTTACAGTTACTGCCTGGGACTGGGATGCAGAAAGGCTCTTGCTGATAATTATTCCTCTAGTGACCAAGGCCACGGCTGGCTCTTGTGTGCCACGCTGCGGGTGCCGGGAAGTGAGAGGGGTCACAAGGAAGTAAAAGGTTGCATCTTCGGGGAGTAATAGACAGGACGGGTGACCAACAAGAGTATTCCATTTATGTCATCTTCAGTATAAAACTGAGGGATCACAAGGGCTTAGGGTTTTCTGCAATGGCGAGCGTCCGGGGAGTACTCCTGCCTTTGATCCCAATCCTGAGTTCCTGAATCCAGCTCGCCAGTGTGGCCGGCTCTGCAGCATCAGTGGTGATTGCTGTTGCTGGGGGGGAGAGTTATGTTCAATATCAGTTTTGTATATATGTATATACTTCACTATTTTTTATTATTTCCTTATTCATTAAAGCTATTTTAATTTTTCTTCTTCCAGTCCGTAAGTCTCTCTGCCACATTCCCTTTTCCTTCCTGTTTGGGGAGGGAGAGGGAGTTAGAAAGCACCTGTCAGGTTTAGTGGCTGGCCCAGCCCTAGCCCACAGCCCAGGTGATGCTGCAACAAAGTATATGAGTGAAATGCATTCAGCAGTCTCCCTTGATTGACACAGCCAAACAAAGTAACAGAGTCAATTGGTTTTATTACACATGATTTAGCTCACTACCTTGAAAGTGAGCAAAAAGCTTTGGACCTTGAAGAATCTGAAATCTCTGTGCCAGCTGAAATGACTTTTTTCTTGGTCAAGCATAATCCCCTTTTCCATTTTGAATAGAAGCAGTAATTACTGGCAGTCAGAATCATCATACAGAAATGGGTGTCTCTGTAAGCAGAATAGATAAATAGCTGGTAGTAGTTTTCAACAAAGGACAAGGATCTGCTTCTAAAAGTTGGTTGTTTTCAGTGTCTTCTGGGCAAATCTGCAGAACTGTAGCATAGATTGTATCTGTATGCGTATGTATGTCTCTATACACGGACGTGCATATACAGTGAAAGGAGATTGCTTACGTGATGCTCATAAGGGGAGGCTGGTGACACATCTCTACATGAGACAGTAAGTGTAGCACAGATAGGCCTAAGCTGACTGTGTCATTACTTGTTCCAGAAGAATCATAGCAGTTCTGCTGTAGGACTGCCTGGCTGCAGAGGGTGTCGTCCCCCCTCAGAATGCCTGTACTTTAGTTCTGATATTTTCTCAGATATTGCCCTTTCGTTATCTCACTGCCTGAGGCAGGCACACCTTCAGGCACCTGTTCGGTTTAGATTCATCAGTGTGTAGTTACTTTCAAAATTTCACCTGAAATGTTGCCTTGATAGTGCAGCTTTAATGTCTTCACCTGGTTCTGCCTAAGGACACATGTAGAGTGACCTTAGGCTTGACAGTGCTGCGATGTTCAGCAGAACAGCTGGAAGAGTTGCAGACTGGTATTCCCCAGGCTGCTGGTGAGGCTTCATCCTCTGGGCGTGTTTAAAACGCCCACAGTATTTTCTGCACAGTGGTCAAGGTTCTTATCTAGGATGTGAGTGGCTTTTTGCTCCTGTCCCTCCTTTTCCTGGTTTGCCTGCATTTTCAGTAGGCTGTCCTGGCAGCTTTCCGCTTAAGCGTTGAGGGTTCCACAAATTAAGCTTGTTGAACGCCAAACTCTTCCTCTGCAGTGCGTGGGTCTCTGACGTCAGCCTCTGAACTCTCTTGCTAATAATTCTCTTTTGTGCCTCTGCTCCAGAGCAACTGCAAATCAAGTCCTGCAGCATGTACATCTTTCTAGAAAGTTTGCCAGTGCACTGGGAGGTGCAGATAGGTCCACTCACCAAAAAAATGGAAGTTTCCCCTGGAACTTGGGAGCAGAAGAAGGGACGTATGCCATTTTAAGTAATAACTTGATACAGTCTGTTGTTTCAGTTGAGTACCTTTTCCTGAGCATTAGTGCAAAGCAAATTACTCAAGATTTGAAGAATGTTTTGGTTTTTTTGAAATGCAGAGGAAAGGAAATGTTAGAAAGAGTCATCACCTTTCTTTCCATTCAGTCTCACATTTGCTGCACAGCACTTAACAGTTGTCTAATTATGGGAAATACTTCTGCTTTCCTTCTCACTGGTTGGGTCAGAAATAACTCATTTTGTTTAATTTTATTCCTGGAGTATGTTATGTTGCAAATGAGTAGGATGAAAAATAAAATGGCTTTTGCATCCTAGTCCTTGGTTGCTAATGTTTCCCTTACTTTGGGCTGGGTCAGGCTCTTCAGAGGAACTGCTCTGCTTTGTCCGTGAGGTGGGAAGACTGAAGGTTTTTGAGTGTTTTGCAGCTGGATAAGCAAAAGTGCAAGTGTGAAACAGTAATAGGGTGAAAGACTCCAGTAGTTTGAACATTATAACTGGGGCTTGTAGTTTTAAAGGATTGTGTGTTTTTTGGTTTTAAAGGAGAAAAGAAGGTTGCTCTTGCTAATAGTGATAAAACCTAGTTTTACCAAGCTCTATATCCCAAGAACACTGGGCTAACCACTGGATTGCATGAGATCCAGTTCAAGCTGATATCCACTTACCATTAGGAAGGAAGAGTCCTAGAATAATCTCTCTCCTACTTTAATAGTAGACTACTGACTAATCACCTATGAGGTAATATCTTGGCTGAATAACATTTTGCTTCTATTCGCTGCAGCCTGTACAGTATAATGGCATGCTGACTGTGTGCTTTCATGGTTAAATAGCACCCTAGGATTCTGAAAAGCCAGGACTTTTCCCCCCTTTGTAGGAATTACTTCTAACCTTTTTCTGTTTTTAGAAAGGGAAGAAACAATTAGTCTTATCTCCAGGCAGCTCTTTATGCATAGATGGTATGCTTTGTCTCCCACTGAGCTAGCCTTGTGGCATTTTCACTCTGCAATGAGTCATTTTTGTGGGCTCACTTAACTGCTATGACTCACAGTATTTGAGAAGAAGGGGAAAAAAGTTAAATATCTTGCTTCACTTTTGCATTTCAAAAAACCCCAGCTACTAGTAGATCTTTCAGAAGATCTTTCAGACATTTGATCATTTGGCTCGCATCTTTACATAGAAAAAAGGAAGAAAGGAAAAACAAAATATGAAGGGTAAAGAGGACTTTTTTGAAATCCTTCTGACGTGTATTCCCAGATGTGCTGCCAGTATTTTATGATGGGATGGTAACCCTTTCTACTTGCAGTGGTGCAGATAATCCTCAGTACTTTTAAAATCAGTCTCTTTCCCAGTGATAGCTTAAGTATTTCTCTTCACCCTTTCTTCCTCCCCTAGTAATCCCTTAAAGTTGAAACTGTATTGCGTTATTTTAGTTCTTCTCTGCTGATAGGGTTGAGAAACAAGAGTGCTTTCTTCAAGTAGTTTGTGTGCCTGCCACCTTTTACATTTCAGCTCTGCCCCAGTTATCCTCCAAAGAGTTGTGCTAAACTCTTAATATCTTAGTATGTGATTTATGGGTAACAGTCCTAATTTACCAAAGATAACCGAATGGTTTCAGTTGTTTTCCTCTTCATGGAACTGCTGTTCAATAAAGAAAGCTGAAAACCTGACAAGGCAATACAAAGGAAATGCCATGGATTTGGATTAACCTTCCCTTTCTTCCAGTTTAAGAAAAAAATGTTGGACATGGATTAAGAAAAATTATCCTTATTTCACAATAACTTCTAGACAGTGTTGGATAGCTCTCCAGGAGAGGAATGGATGCAATCATGTGGTTAATTTATTTTCTGGATCAAGTTTTAGTGTGGCCCCAGGTGGGTCAAAGAGGATTATTTTGGCAAGTATATCCTTGGATCCTGTGGTCTGAGCTAAAGGGACTCATGGAGAGGTATGTTTAGGCCATCTGTTATCTGTGCTTTTTGTGGGTTGTGTGGCAGAGCGGGGTATCCCACAACAAGCCATGCAAGTATCCATTTCATCATGGACTGTGACTCTGTGTGCCCCTTGAGTCTGTAATGAATTTTGACCTTTGAAGCTGTGACTGGATAATTATTTCCTTCTAATGAAGCTGAGCGATGGAGATTAGTGAATAAATAATTCCAAGTGATGAATGGGGGCAGCATGCTGGGATTAGAACACCAGCTGATTGATGTAGGTGTTTGCTTCTCGCTCGGAAGCAGTACTGGTTTGCTTCTTGCTCAGAAGCTTCTGAGCAGTACCTGTGCGTGAAGCTTGTGTTACCAGGCAAAGTCCTGGGATCACAGGGGCAAGGTCTGGCCCTGTACAGCAGAAGAGAAAGATTGAGAAATGTCATCCTGAACTGTCAGCACTATCACCCTTGATCCTGTATTCTGTGAAATAGGCCAGAAAACAGAGTTGGAGACAACAGAATTTGAAAGGAGAAGATGGCAAAGTCTTAACAGCAGAGGTCAGAGGACCTTCTTGACTTGATAATAGGTAACAATCTATTATCAAGCATGGGCTAGGTATCCACTTGCTATTGTTGTTGTCCAGTGGGAAGCTGTGTCTGAAAATGCATCCAACTAACTGGACTGTATTGTTCTGTGGGCCAGACCCTTTGAGGTTAAAGAAGCAGTCCTAAAGGTTTTTGAGGGTTTGGTAGGAATGAACATTCTCCTTGTGGCAAATGCACAACAACTTGCTGCCATTTTGGTTCTAAGACAAAAGATAAGGCTCCACAGTAGTGTTACGAAGACCAAAGACAGAGATTTAGCAGTGTGTGTCAAGCCTAATGACAAAGTGTTGTCCAAAATGTAGCTGATTGTTGTTGAACTTTTAGTGGAAAACCAGTGTAATTCTCTTGGATGTATTTCTTGCCCATGAGGGCAAGGCAATGGTTAAGGAAAACAGAGGACAGGAAAATTCTGGAATTGAAGTGCCGGTTATTTTTCTTCAAGTTTCTTTTCTTAAAAAACTGTTCAGCTTTTGTGTAGTCCCTTAGAATAAGAGAAATGGATCTGCTAGAGGACAGGGTAATAAAGTCAAAACTAAAACGACAAAAAAGTGAGGCAGATATACTGCACTTGTAGAAAACATGACATGAACAAAAAGTGATCAAGGCTTGGAAGAATGTGAGAAAAAAATCTACTTATCCATGCATAGATGGTGGAATTGCATAAGCAACGAAGTTGGAGTCTTTTACTTGTGAGTGTAATTTTAACCTGGATGCATTATCAGTGCTTATTTAAGATTTTAACAAATAATCTTTCTTACAGTGTATGTAAGTGTTAAGATAATGCCCATTGCTGAGCTGGGAGGCCTTCTTAGTCTCAGTCTTTCAACCTACTCACTTAACAAGTCTGCTGGAGGGAAGGCTGTTGCCACTATTATTGTAAGATCAAGGGACATACATAGTAGAAGGTGATGTTAAATCCAGGAGTTCTGTTCCTCAGAGTGGTGAATGAAGGATAGCAGAAGGATTGTTGAAGTTCAGAGAAGATTTGCACAGTTGTAATGCTTAATGAAATGGTTACAGGCTGTTTGGGAAGGAATGACTGGCAGAAAAGGGTGTTATTCTCCCACTCATTAAAAAATGCTAGGTCTTTTTCCAGCTCACTGGCAACTTGGTCGAAAATAGTTTTGGATTCATCTGGGTCATGAGAATGAGGTGAGAGAGTTGTGAAAAACCATAGAGCTGCTCTAGAGAACAGAATGATGAGCACTGTAAGTGAAAAGAAAAAAAAATGTACTAATGTAGAGCACTTGCTTGTGAATGCCTGTGTTGGAGAGGCCGTGCTCCCAATTCAAAAATCTCATCTGAATTTCTAAAAGCTGCATGAATAAAGATGTCATTTTCTTTAAAATGCCCTGTCATCGTTGTGGAGTTCTGTATTGGACCTCATCCTGACAGATGACCCCTCAGCCCATCACATCAGGGCGTGGGCATCCTGTCTGAATCACAGGAGTGATCCCCACATAGTTGTGGGGTTTTGTTTTATTTTTTTGTCATTGTTCAGTTCTCCAAAGGACAGCTTAATACAGCAGAAAACAGAAGAGCTAATGGGTGAAAACCAGGGAACAGAAAATGTGAGTGATAGTAACAAACATCTGCTAACTGTTATGTTGTTGAATCACTAATAAGTGAAATATGAGCTTCTGTTAATGCAGAAAGGCAGACGTGTTTGGTCAGTATTTTTCTTCTATATTTGGCGTAAAGAAGTCAGGTTATATAGTCATGATTTGTAACTGATGAAATATTTTCCATTTAAATTGTAGCTCAGGAAGTTGTTAAACTGCAGGTATTAAAGATAATAATTGTAATTTTTAATCTATGGGTCTAGAGAATTTGCAGCTGGGGCTTCTGAAAGAGCTGGCCAAAGAGATACTTGAGCAGTCTATTTTTCAGTTAGTCATGGAAACAGGGACATTCCAGAAGATAGTAAAGAAAACCAATTTGAGTGGCCAAATTGTATTTCCTATATTCTTCATCATTAATTGTTTCATTTCAACTCAGTCATCACTAAGGTGATGATTGTTGTCAAATTTTCAAGTGAGCCAGTCCTGACTCTTTTCTGCATAGATTCAGAATCTGATCCCTGTTTAGTATGAGTCAGGATAATCCTGGGGCTGTCAGTGGAACTACACAAATTTGCTTTACCTTAGAATTAGCTCCTCTGTGAGTGAAAAGATGATTCAGTGTTTAGAAGTCACTGACTCATCTCGGTACGATCCGTTGCAGGGAGGATGTAATAGAGAGGAAGACACTCCTCCTGTAGTCCGGCTGCAGGACAGACTCTTCTGGACACCAAAGTGCTAAGAGAAAAGGCGCACCAGAGTGTTGCCGTGGTTATTAGCTCCTGCACTCAGGTACCTGCAATGATCTGAAAACTTTGCTGGGAGAGCGTGTTTAGAGCCACATTACTCAAATTGTGAGGCAGATCTCACAAGAAAAGCTTCTCTGAGCAACCCCCTCTCTTGCAAGGAGTTGGGCTGGGGTGCGATGCAACAGAGAGAGGTTCTTAATTCATTGGTGGGAGGCTGAAAACATTTTAACACACAGTTTTGCACTACATTTGTGGTAACACTGACACTGTGTCCCTGACAAAGCCCTGATCTTTCATCTTAGTGAGGTGGGGGTAGTTGTAAGTGCTCTGCAAAAGTGTTGTAAAGATTGGTTAGATGAAAGTGGTGACAGAATATTTAAATGCCCACCTCTCTGATGTAGCTATACTTCTTTTGACATGTGTAGCTATAAAAATTGTGTGTTGGTGATTACAAAGATGAGAGGTCAAGGTAAATGAAGGCACTTGCCCTGAGCCACCGGCCAGCACATTTAGTGGCAAATCCAAAAGCGCAAACCATGTTTAAGCGGTGGAGTAACCCGTTTTCATGTTCTTTTCTATTTTGGGAACTACTAGCCAGATGGCAGCAGTTGTGCTAAATGATATGATGGGTTAGAGAAGCAGCTACCTGGATGACCTGGATACCATTCCTCCACGGTGCTGCAGAAGACTCATTGTCATGCATGAGATAACAGAGACGTGTATCATGAGTATTATGTATCCCCTGTGGAAAAGAGCCAGGATTCCTCGGCTAAGTATAGGCTGGGCTTTGCACAGTTGCTCTGTGGTCAGACTGAATCTGAAGATAGTACTTTTTGTGCTAAGTTGGCATATAATGTAACCCTTTGCTTGGGGGATGGTGGAGGAGGAAGGCAAAGGGGGAAATCAGTCTTTGTACTTTGCGTAGATTTGACTAAAAATCAGTGATCATAAGAACAAACACTAGAAAGGAGAGTTTGAGATCTGGTGAGGGAAGGAAATGGGAAGTTCAGAGCCTCTTGCTGCAAGCCTCCTGGAAAAGAAGTAGATCACATGCTGTTCACTGTGTCTCAGAAAGGGAGTGGTGAGGCTGCTGGTTTCACTGACATTTATTTGGACACTCTGACAAGGCATAACATGCAGTGAAATAAGGAATAGTAAATAAAGCAAGAGATAAGCTTATCCCGCACCTGACATCACCCGTCAGCAGTCACAAGCAGCAATGACATTTTGCACAGTTGAATTTTGTGAGAAGGACAGAGGGAACCTATGTGGCCAGTCTTCCTGAGTGTCTCCACCAGTAGATCAAATCCATTTTCATTGTGGATGAAATATGCCTTCCTTCTTGACAGTGGTGGTGTTTAAAATTTTCTCTTATTTCTGGTGAGTAGTTACTTGCTATCATGGCATCACAGCAGATTCGATTAAGTTGTGCTTTGTTCCGCTGCCTCTGAGACTATGGAAAAGTGACTGAGGCGTAAGTGGATACAGTGAGATACGTGCTTTACTTCTTTTACCCTTTGAGTTCAATGTCTTAAACTGTCACCTGATGAAGGGGTCACAGACTGACAGATCTAACTACAGAGTTCCTTCCCTTTATTTTATTTTTGCAGACGATTTACCTGGATGATGATGTCTCTTCCTTTGTGCAGATCAGAGGTTCTGTTCCACTGTTTTGGGAGCAACCAGGGCTTCAGGTAAACAAATCTCTCTTGCTACTTATAATTTAGAAGTTACATACATTTTAGTTTTCTTTTTAAATGAGCTGCAAAGCTCATTCCATGAAAATGCTGAGCTCTTTCATCTTAGGCAGGAAGTTTTATGTAGTTAGATAAATGAAACTAAAACATGCAAATGGCTGTAGTTGATTTAACATTTTCATGCGTTTGTGTGCCACTGCTAGGAACTATTTGTAAGGGACTATGTGCTCGTGTCCTAAGCTGAAGCTTACAGCAATATCTTCTATCTTCATAACATTTTGATTTTGATTTGGAATAACCTTTCTTTCTGAAATGCCTGGTTGGCTTGATGATATTGACCTCCACAATAAAATTGGAGTGTCTAGAGATAGCAGGAGCTCACATTACCTTGAAACAAATTATAATGTTTGGTGGTGTGTTTGCTACATTTCAGTCAAAAGGATGTTGATGATCTGATCGTCTGTGAGGCAGAGATGTAGGGTTTCATCAGGAGATTATTGCATTAATCCTATTTGGTTACGTATGGTCTTAGACTTGTGGTTTATATACAGTTACAAGCTCAAATAATCATGCTAGCACTCTTCGCTTTCTCATAGCAGAGGGCTAAGCAACAGGAATGAGTATGCACTTATATGCATAGGTGTTGTGGAGAGAATACATAATATGAGTGGTTTTGTTAGATACTTTAAAGTTTGATACTTTTATGTCATTAAATCTGGCACCTAGGTACCATTCCGAACTACTGGATTTAGCCTGAAAGGAAGATGATTAGAAGATCTGTGTTGTCTGTTAGCACCAGGCAGTGCAATGCTTGCTGCTTCTTAAAAAGCAGGTCTGCTTGTGTGATTGCGCGCATGTCCTGCCCACGGTGTAGCTGTGTTCAGCACTCCTGTTCCATATGTTATGAAGCCATAGAGCTTTTCCCCAAGTGTTTTTGGCTAGTGGATAGCATCTCTAGTTAAACAGAATTTTTAGCTTTCTAGTAGAGACACAGTTGGCTTTTTAGCCTAAACTGGATTAGGTTATGCAGCTTTCATTTATGTTGGTGCATACTCGTAACTCTTATTCCTTGGATGCGAGTGTGCTGGCACTGGTGTTAGAGAGTTGCAGAAACCAACCTCATGAAAATCAAATGAAGATGACGAAGTACAGGAAACAATGCATCATCCTTTAAATAATTATAGCAGTGTAGTTTTTAGAGAGGAAAGAAGCCCTCTGCATACTGTAAAGCCAGTAGCTGACGTTCAAAAGGAGCTTGAGGCTAATGTTGTTGACGTCGATATTAAAAGTCCTGTTAGATTGATGGCGCAGATTTTGTCCTTCGAATTTTTGAAGGTGATGCTTTTTAGTTTCTGTAAATAATGAAAGAGGACAGGACACACAACCCATGGAACTGGCATAACTGCAGCCTTCTCTGCTGCGGGCAGGGCAGGAGGAATGCTGGGCGTGCAGTGTGCTCGCGTGAGACAGTGAAATACTTGCTAGAGGAAGCTGGCAAAAGGATGTGATTTTGGCGATAAAACATGTGTAGGTATTTCTTTACTTGATGATAATTGTGTTTTCACTTGTAATAGTAAATACTGATTTCTGATAAAAGCTGTGGCTTTTGTATAAAGGGTATTATGTGTGTAGGTGTGTGGAGTCTGGTAGAGGTTCTGGTTCTGTTTTTCTCTGAAGGAAAAAGGGAGACACCTAGTGATTTAGGACTCTTGACAGTTTAAGAAGTTATTTATTTCTTTCTTTTCCTTCCAATGTTTTATTTTAGGTGGGTTCTTACCGTCTAAGGCTTAACAGAGGTCTGGAAGCGAATGCTCCTGCCTTTGACAGGTAGGCTTCATTCCACTTCAGCAATTGCACAGCAGCCTGACATTTAAACAAGATTCCATAACTTTATGTAGACAATGCCCTGATTGTTGCCAATTATTAAGTGGGTTTATTTGATTTATTCACTTATTTTTGTGTATTTTCCTTTTTCTTTTCAGTTGTAATCGAATTAATTTGGTCTCCTGGCTTGTTTCTGTAAAAGCTAGGAAATACTGAGTGCTATGCAAAACAAAGGTCTGTATAACCCTTTGGGAGCCCACAACTGTGTATTTACACTTAAGGTACACAGAACGTGTGTTCTTTACCACTGTAGCCCAGGTAGTTAAAAATCTTTTGTTCTCTACTGGATTTGCCTTTCTCCTGATTTTTTACTGCTGTACAGAAGTGTCTTTTTCTATGATCAGTATTGTATGATGCTGTCATGCTGATGCTTTCCTACTTTACTCAAAGTAAAAAAAACATAAAAAAAATAAACCTTTTTAAACCATGAAGACTCTGCTAATTAGCTGGAAACTGTAAAAAAACCCCGTGCATTAACTTGATTCCTTTCAATGTCTGACTATGAAGTGCTATCCTTTAAGGGCAAACTCCCATGGATATCAGTGGTAACATTGCCTGAAAAGGACATGAAGAATTTGGCCCGTGGGAAATTTTCAATTTGTAAGTGCCAGGTCATGTGATTAATTTCTGTTTTGGTTTGGTTTTGGCTCATCAGAGTTTGTGTTGATTTTGAGTAAAGCCTCTTAATTCCTTGATTTTGTTTACTGCAAGTGTTAGCAAACATGTTAGTGACTGTTAATAGTGTTGCAGCACTGAAGACCACCAACAAGGATTAGAATCTAAAGAGACTATTCACTGTAGCAGTCCCTGCTCCAAAGAGACTATATTCTCTGAGCTTTCTGAAGCTCCTAAATCCTACTGAATTCAAACGCCTCGTGCTCTTGTGGTCATCCGCTGCCGTAATAACTTGCCCTGCCAGTGTCCCTGAAGCTCCATCTTAGAGGGTTGCATTCCACAGCAAGAGGGAGTTTATATGGGAAGAAAACAATAACTTACTCAGCATCTTTTTGTGCTGCCTACGCAATTGAGAGTTCCTCGGCAGAGAACAACTCCGTAAGACCATTTAGCTCAGAATCTTTTCTCTCTGACCCTGATGCAACTGGTGAATAGCTTTCTTGCAAGAAACGTAAACGTGAGGATCGACTTTCACTGTTCTTTTTTTCATCTTGTGCACAGTAAAGCCTTTAGATCAGATGACGTTAGGGACCTCTCTGCTTACAAAGCTGCAAAAGGCAATACTTTGAAAATGGGCAAGAAGTAAGCACGTGCTTATATGGAAAACGACTCTGGAACTTAACAACCTGCTACAGCTTTCCTGGATTTAGTTTGTTAACATTTAACCATCTGATAGGTCAATCTGTTGAGAAGGCACTGTGAGAAGCAAACAGTCATCTTGTTAGTGGATCTTTTTTGTCCACTGTGCCTGAGGCATCCTCAGGAAGATCTGCTCACATACTCAAGCAGGTGACCTGAGTTTTAGCAGTTTTGTTGCAAAGAAGCAACATGTTGGGATCAGAGGGGTGCAAATGTATGGGAAGAGTTGGCATAAGGAGAACTGGTTGCAGAATCAGGAACATAAGTAGCACCAGAAAATACATTTAGCCGTGTTTCTTGAAGGCTATGCTGATAACTTTTTCTTTCTTTTCTCCCCTTTCATGGTCTTTTGTGTGGCTTATTTCTGGTTATAGGATTTGAAGTTGCATGCCACGTGTTTGCTTGTTGTTTCTCTGACACTTTGCAGTTGCATGTTGCTTTGCAGCATGTAGTAGCTTTTCATTTGTGTGGATGTTTATTTTATTTTTCTGGTCTATTTCTGTCCAGCTTCCTCTTAAGTACTACTGCAGAGTTGCTAGTGTGTGATGGAATATGGCTTTCAGATCTAATGGTTTCTTGATGAGCCAGCACAGCTCCTGTAGCACGTACATGCCAACTTGAAAAAAAATGTATTGAGGGGAGCATGGGTGCCTCTGCATCTGGGTAAAAGCTCTTGACTTGCAAGTCCCTAAATGTCAGGCTTTGAGAATCTGGGGATATATGCCAAAACCACCCCACTTTGTACTTGCCCTGTTTTGTGTTTCTCCTGAGCAAGGCCACTTGGCTAAAAGGTCTAATCTAGCACAGCAATTCTTATGATTACTAGCCTTCCTGCTTAATTTAATTAAGTTAACATTGTGGTAGCTCACTGAACCCAGTCACCTATGGCACATGTGTTCATGCCTTTCTGGCCTTGGCACTGGAGTCCTAGGCCCCATTGCTGCTGCTGCTGCCTCTTTGCAGGCTCAGCCCTGCAGGATGCTGGGCAATTCCTGCAGAAGTGTAATGTGTTGTCATCTCTTGTCTTGCTCGTGGAGTTTCCAGGCTGACAGCCAAGAGGTAGGCGCACACGAAGCGCAGTAGCGAAGCTAATAGTGACGTAAAAAAGCTGAGGCCTGTTTCCTGAGATGCTTCTTTCTTTAAGTTCAATACAAAATACTGTGTCCATTAACTGCGCACTTTCACCATTTGTACTTTAATAATTGATTACAAGGAAACTGAGGAAGATGTCAATAGCTGCTGTGGCTGAACCTTCCTGCTGGATGGACTAACCAGCAATTGCTACTTCTGTGTTTTGGGAAGGGTGGTAGACAACATAACATGGTTTTATTTAGTGCCTATTATGGTTACTTTTGCTGTAGGCATATGATGCTTCTGAAAGAGCAGTATGGAAAACAAGTGATCATTAACCTGTTGGGAAGCAGAGGAGGGGAGGAAGTGCTCAACAGAGCTTTTAAGGTAAAAGCAATGTTTTGGTTTTTTTTTTAACTACTGATTTCCCCAGACCTTCCACGTTCTTCTGTTTGCCTTCTGGCCCAGTAGGTGATGAATGGTATATGTAAAGCAATTATGTTATCTCTTTACTAGCTGTTACATATTGAGAGAATAGTGCTTCACAGTCTTGTGGCTTAATTTCCAGCACTGCCTTCCTGCTTATTTCTTCACTCATTTAAGCACAATCTCTTTAACCAGACTTTTAAAAAATTTCCCCTAATTCTCCTAAGAGTAGATCATATTTGCAAAAATGAATCACGCCCAGCTTTGTTGTAGTACGTAGTTACCTGTGCAGTCGGGGGCCTCATGGGATTGCTGAAGCTGCTTGGGGGCCAGGTGCTGACCCTGGCTCCCTGGACCATAAGCAAGCAGTCTTGCTCTGATTGGAATGGAAAATCTCTGTCTTGCACTGATTGTGGTGGGAATTATCTGCCTGAGCACAGATGACTGGTGTACGGAGAGAGATTTTTCTGGCTCCTAAATGCCCCCAGGCACAACGAATACCTGAAAGCGTCTGAGTTGGGCTTTCAGGATGTCAGGCACTGTAGAATTAAAGCTGCGCCGAGTTCTGCTGCAGTATTCTCTGAGTTCTCCTGCAGTATTCTCGTAGCCAGAGTTTTAAAGCTAACGTGCACCTGAAGCCACATTGGCGCTGCCTGGGATTTGTAGCAGTGCAGTTGCCTGAATCTGGCAGGAGGATGATGGAAGTCTGCCTCTTAAGTGCCTGTTGCTTAAGAAATCTGGCTTAGTGTATCTTTCTAAGAATAATATGAAGAATGGTTTAAGTACACACCTGTAGTAAGTGTTTTGTGTTTGTTCTTGCTAAAGAATGATACAGCAGTTGTGAGTTCAAATGCTTAGTGTGTGAAACTAAACAAAATGAAAATTGTAGTTACATGATGGTTCCTAATTTGTTTCCCTCTCTGTTGGAATAATGTGCTCAGGAGTTTCTTTGGCGGTTTTTCGTTGTGATCATTTCCTCCTCCTCCAAAAGAGCTGGGGAAGAATATCAGCTTGCCCAGTGGAAAGTAGCAAAGTGAAAGTCTCCCCTGTAGAGAGTATGACCAGAGAAAGTCATGGCTAAAGCTTGCAAGGCAATCAGGAAGGTTCAGAAGTGAAGTCTGGTTCTAGCTTCTGTTTTCAGCTTCTTACTGAATTTCTGCATTTTTAAAGTTTATTTTGCAAAAACATAGAAATTTAGGGGTAAGACATGATCACTTGCAAAATGCTCAAATTAGATGTGAGGATACAAATCTGACTTCTCTTTTTAATTTAATACTGATATTTTATCAGACACTTGCATTCTTGAAGATAGTGTTCTGGCTAGTATCGTGCAAGCAGACATTTAATCAGAAACAGGGCAGTTCTAGAGTAAAGACCTTGCATTCATTCATTTATTTTAAATAAAGATCTGTTTTAATTGTTAAACCTTATTGATGTTTAAAAACCAAATAAATTATAAAACACTCATCTGAAAGAAATTAGACTGACAGCACTGGAAATGAAAGTTTTATACCCATTGGAGACAATGACCTTTTGGTCATTTCTTTACATTAGTATTTTAATAACGGGTCCTTGGAAAGAACATCTAGTTAATTTTAACTTGAGTGATTTTAAGGATTTGAATTAAAAAATGATCAGGAATGAAAACTTTTGTCCTTTTTCTATTATTAATTTAGTTCTTTGTTTCTCCATCTTCCTTTGCTTGTATTCCTTCCTCTTCTCCCAACTCCTGCTGCTATCTTAAGTAATTCTTATCAGAGTTGCTTCAAAATGTTCTTGCAATTACTACTGCTGGGTTACCATTTTACCACCGCTACCATCGCTTTCTGCAACAGGAACAAATGAGAAATTGTAAACGCCCGACTTACCTTTAGCTGTTACCTGAATTAGCTGTTACCAGACCAAAAATCAATACCATTCCCGGTAATGCTGTTTTGCTCATAAGCATCCCCTGTAACAGCTGTAATTATATTTACAGTAAAAGCGATGCTGTAGTGCAGAGATACAAATACTCTGACAATGATTTACACTGGGGCAGTGGGTAAATGTCATCCCCAAGTGAATTGCTAGTGCCAGCAGCTGTAAAAGCAAGTTGAGGTGTCAACAACAGAGAAGCGGATACCAAGCGTTTTGGATTTTATAACAGTGTAATGAAATATATTTTGCACATCTTTCTACGAACACCACGCAGCACCTTTTAAATTCGATTCTGTGGGGAAGACTTACTGGCTCACTTGATACAGTTATACTGGTGTAACCATTGCAGGTACAACTTCTAATGGGGTATCAGAATTGTTTTGTTGGGTTTGTGTCACAATCTAAGTGGAGAAAAGCATCTGCCTCGTGGGATGAGAATGTGCAGGAGGAAAGGGAACAGAGGCTTGCTTAGTTAGAGTTAATGTAACAGTTCTCTCTAGCTTTGTCACGGAGAGCAGAATGTATTATTGCCTTATCTATTACGGATACCGTAAGGAAATTTGTAGTGATTACGGAAATGCATGTGAGATCATGGAAACTGGAGATGAACTAAAGAGTGCCTCATCTTTCACTTTTGTGGATTACCACAAACGTTTTCTGGTATGTTTCCTGGGACTTTATTTCTTTCAACTTCCTCCTTGAGCAACCTCTACCTAAATTTAGGGCCACGTTTTCCCATGTCTTGCCACTTCAGGAATGGTTAAAACAAATACACCCATGCACTGTTTATGCTCTTCTACCTCAAACAGCTCCAGACACCCTTCCCATCAAGGTCCCGGCATCGCTGTTGCTGTACACCCTCATGTCCAGAGGCAGCAGCCCCCTGCTGCAGGGCTGCCTTTAGCCAAGGTGCAGACGGCAGCAATTCTGACTTAACTTGCAGCTACGGCTTGAGTTCCCCTGCAGAAAAAGTGGGATCGAACAATCCAGTTTAGTTTTGCGAAGAAAACAAATAGGGAACTTCGGTTGCTTTTTTTGTATGTCTGACCTTTCAAAATTCCCAGCAAACTTCTCAGTATTGGAAATGTGATAAGCAGTCAAAGTTTAGTAACGATAAAAGCATGCTGGTATCAATCCTTACGTTGTGGCTTGAGCAGGATGTGTTCTCCTTCGTTTTCTATTTAAACAGAAACTGCTATGGGCCTCTTCCCATGCAGCAGACACTCCCATGATAAACTTTGACTACCACCAATTTGCAAAAGGTGGGAAAACTGAGAAACTGGAAAATTTGCTGAGGCCTCAGCTGAAGTTGCACTGGGAAGAGTTTGGAATCTTCACAAAGGGCGAGAATGTAAGTCCACGGTGAGTGTTCCTGCCCCTCTGTCCTAGCATAGCCAGGCACCGCCTGGCCTTCCCAGCTTTCTTGCCATGTTTGGACCATGAACATAAATGACCATCTTGAAATACAATTTTGAGACAAAGTGTAGTCTTGGTGCTAAATAGATTATTTGGCTTAACTGCATCTCCATTGTCTGGAATCTGGAAAAACGAGCGATGCATGGATTTGCTAATAGTGTTCAGATGTAGTCAAGTGATTTAACACATTAATGAAAGACATTGTGCACGGTGTGCTTGCACATCAAAATGTGGGTGGATGTATTCAGGGTGAACATTTGATGATCTTGTTCAATCATCTCGTAATTAGATGTTATTTTAAAATATATACTCTTTTTTTTCCCTTCCTTCTCTTGTGTTTGGTTACAAAAGTCTGCAGACAGGTACTTTTCGAGTGAATTGTTTGGACTGCCTGAATCGTACTAATAGTGTTCAGTCCTTCATTGCCCTGGAGGTGAGTTTGTCAGAGGACCTCTTGTGGATGCCTGTACTGTATCCCTTGTCTTTTCCATGAGAAAGAGGGCATAAGCCTCAGTTACACAAGTTTGTCTTGCTGGCTGTATGATACGAAATGGTGCTGGCTGGAGTACTTAAACTAAGGATAAAAAGTAAAAACACATTTAAAAGCAATATTGTTTTTTTCTCCTTCTGCACTTGATCCAGATCCTGCTTGCTCAATTAGAGAGCCTTGGCTTGAACTCTAAATCTGTAACTGAGCGCTTTGTGGAATCCTACAAAGTGATGTGGACTCTTAACGGCCATAATCTGAGCAGAGTATTTACTGGTCGTGCCCTTGAGGGGAAGCACAAGGTAAATCGAAATGGCAGAACTGTTTATACACAAGTAAGGAAAGGTGTCCAATGCGCTCTTCAGCGTCACTTGCGCTGATGAGTCCTGTCTGATGTAGGTCGGGAAACTCAAGGATGGCGCCCGCTCCGTGTCTCGCACCATTCAGTCCAATTTCTTTGATGCAGTCAAGCAGGAGGCGATCAAGTTGCTGCTCATGGGTGACTTCTTCAGCGAGGAGTATGCAGACAAAGGCAGGATGCTCATGGACCACACTGCGCTGCTGGGTAAGGCTTGGGTAAATCCCTTCGCTTTTGTGTCTGTTTTTAGCCATCAGGTATAAGCAATTTCACCCAGTTGAAAAATCAATAAATAAGCTACTTTTGCACAAATCTGTTGTTTAAAACACTGCTTTCAAATGACCATAGCACAACTCTGTGTGTTTTAATTCCACTGTGCTTATTTCTCATGTTTTGTTTTGGACTTTTGAGTATATTTGTCTGCTCTTTGATGATGATCTCCTCTGACAGCATAGAGGAGTTGGACCAGAGGGAAAGATGATTATATTCCCAGCCTGGTTCTGTTTGAGTTTGTCCTGAGAAAGTCTCTTGAGCTCAAACGTTTTATCTTCTTATTTTTCGCCTGCTGTTTAGACACGCTTTTGACCATTTGGATCTTTTAAAGGCACATTTATGTTGTTATGTTGGTTCATTCCCTGCTTTACTCCACAGTGTATACACATTGGTTTGCACCCACCTAGAGGAAACCAGCTCTCTCTGGGAAAATCTTGTGTACAAAATACAGGATAATTGCACCCACAAGCAGAATTACGTGGTCAGTTTGCTCCAGAGAACTACTGTATTTTAACATGATATTCACTGTCACCTCAATCCTGGGCTGCTCCCTGATGTGGACCACGAGGAAAATGTAGATAGCTTCTCTATGCCTGACTGCCAATGTAAATGAGGTAAAGATTAAGATTACCTCAGTTGCTCACACAAAAAAAGCACAGTGCTAGTTCTCTCTACTCATCAGAAGTAAGTGAATGTAGCAGTTTCCTTTAAGGAGTTCTGACCAGACTAGAGAGCCATGACAGTGCTAGGTTTGAACTGATGTGAGATGCTGTGCTGCTCTTTGCCTTTCCTCCACACTCTAAATTTCTTAGGGCTTCAACTTAAGTCATGACTTGTGACGTGCTTGCTTGCTGTAGGCTAAACTGAAAAAAAATTAAGAGAGGAAAAAGAATGTATTTGCACTTGCAGAAGTGGCAGAAAACGTATGCTGAAATGAGTAGCCTGTCCTTCACAAGCCTTCAAAGAGTTCCTGGTTTCTGGAAGAGAAACCGCTGATGTCAATCCAAGTTACCTTGTTGTTATTGCCATTGCCCTTGGAGTTACTCCTTAGCTTTTGTGCTGTTACTGTGAGAGTAATATCATTATTTCACAGTGACTGTGTTGCTGCTGTCCGTACGCTTTCTGTGCATAGCACATTCTTCTTTCGCACACCTTGTTTCTTTCTCCTCTCTTCCATCAGTAACCCCAAGTATTTTGAAGGCCATGTCAGAGCGTCAGTTTGAATTCACAAGTTTCAAACGTGTTCGTGTTGCCACGGGGACCTGGAACGTGAATGGGGGGAAGCAGTTTCGAAGCAACATCCTTGGTACCAGTGAGCTGACAGACTGGCTACTGGATTCTCCCAAGCTTTCTGGAGTTTCTGAATTTCAGGGTAAGACTTCACAGTCAAAATGTCTAAGCACTATTTGCTGGCATCTCTATGGAGACAGTGAGCTGGAACACAAGATTCAACCAGCTGTTCCTTTCAGAGGTAGTGCATATGGGGAAGGCATTTTCCATCAGTTCTTAGGGGTGTATTCATCTCCATATAGACTTTATGCTGCCTCCCTGCAGCAGTAGGATGGTGTGTGAAGGGCTCCTGACAGTCAGAGCAACTCGTAAGTCTGAACCATGTGACCGTTTTGAACCTTCAGCAGGTCAGATTTCAGAGGTCTCTTTCACGCTGTCGTTGGGTGTATCTGCCTATTCTGCATCCTGTATTTCTTCTTCCATATCTCTGTTCTGTGTTTTTTTCATTATGAGTGGGAGCTACATGCTTAGGTGCCCTTAAAATGTCTCCTTGGTCTTTATCAGGAGCTAAACATATCTGACAATGTGGACTGAAGATTGACTTGAAATGTTACTCTCAAAGCCTTCAGTTAAAAAGATTTACTTTGTTGAAGGCGATTTCCTCTTTTTTTAGCAATATGGAAAGCTCTTGTACTTGTGGCTTGCTTAAATTGACTCTGAATTTCTTGTTTACAGAACAAGGTCAGGTGTTGTAATTGATTTACAGGTTTTATTAAGGAAAATGAAAAGTGAATGTTCTGTCACTTAAAAATTGAATGAGTGCAAAGCAATGGCAAAACCTGTGCTTTCGTGGTTACGGTGGAACATTTAGCTTCCTGCAGGCATCACAGGGATAGTTGTATGCTTAACCTTGGAGCTCAGCAATTCATTCCTCAAATCCTTGGCTCCTTATACAAGGTGTCACATTTGAGGCCTTAGTGCCTGAGTGCGTGGATATCTGATTAGTTGTAGACCACTGCACTCTGGGCAGCTTAGGTGGGTGATTGGTCCAGTCTGTTTCAGAAACAGTTTAGATGTCTTAGCACGTGACTCTGCCCGTGATATTAAAATTTACTGAGAACTTGTCATGTGCTAGCCTTGCCAGGCCTTCTCCTGACAGAACTGGAGGAGCAGGACTACATGGTACCGGCAACCATAACATGATAGGTCTAAGCAGCTGCTGGAAGAGAACTGGGTTTTGTTGAATGGGCAGAATTAGGGTATAACCACGCAAAGGCCTGTGTTTGTGGTGTTGCCAGTGCAGCACCTACACAAACAGGTAGGTGGTCAAAGGCAAATGTCCAAAATTATTAATGGGAACTACACCTGTGACAGTGCCTCTTACATTAAGCTTTTGAAGAAGGCTAGCTGTCATGTGCTGCTTTCACCTTTACGTCTATGGAGAGTTGCTGCGTATTTTACTTTCCATTCTGTTCTTCTGAGGCAGATCTGTGGCAGATCTGATTTAGGTTCCTATAATTGTCTGCAATTTAGATCTTCATGTTAAGTCACCTAGGCCGTATGACAGTTTAAAAAAAAAAAAAATCCCATTTAGACAGTAGACAGACCTGATGGGTCAACAAATATGCTTCACGCTGTTACATGAGAACATTTGATCTTTAGTGTTTTATCAGGGTAATATGCACAGGCCTGGGCCAGGGAAGGGAAAGTCACTGTGCTCTAGAGTGACCTAACCTAACCTTAACTGCGGGCAATCTAAAGACTTGGAAGAAAGAAGATAAGAAGAAACTTTGAAGGCTTCCTTAAACTGGTAGATAAATTTACTAAAGATATTGAGACGGAAGCGACATACTTGTGTGTGGACAGTAAGTTCAGTTATGTAAGAATTGGTGTCAAAAAGGAAAAGCATGTTGGGTAAAATGACAAGCAGGTCAAAGATGGTGGGTAGTGAGATGTGGTGGCTTTAGTGATGAGTGGGGCGAAGGAGGGAGAACATTGAGTATTTTCTCATCTTAACATATCTACAATATTATGTTCTGTTCTGAACTCCTTTCTGCAAGAGAGATGGAGACCTACTGGTGAGAGAAAAGCAGGAAAAAAAATCAGGAGAAACTGCAGGGGTTGTTTTGTGAGATTAGATTAAAGGAGCTATGAATATGTATAGCTTGGCAGGGGATACACAAGATAGAACTACAAGAATGATCTCTGACAGAAATTAGAAAACAAGTCATTACAAGAATCAACAAAATAGTGACTCCTCTTTTCTCTCTTGCTGACAGATGATAACTGCCCTCCTGACATATTTGCAGTGGGATTTGAAGAGATGGTTGAATTAAGTGCGGGAAATATTGTGAATGCCAGGTAGGTTTTAAAAAAAATAAAAGTCCAGAAAAACCCCTAAAACCGCAACCCACAACTGAAACGAACCAAGCAAAACAAAACAACCTGAAAAGAGCACCCTCTACTCCAAAGGAATCAGCTAAACAAAAGCCTCTGGAGTTACTCTTTTTTATGGTCAGACGTGTAGAGGATTTCCTTCCAAGTCTTGTTCCTCCCGAGTGTTGTTCATAATGGTAGCTGGGAACATGTTTACCATTAACAAATGGCAATAGGATGATGTTGAAAGTGCTATTTCTCTGTGAACTTCTGTAGAGTGGAATACACTGTGCTTTCTCTAAGTCTCTTAAGTCTTTATTTTGGCAGAGAAGAATTCTGATGGTAGACATCAATGCTTGACTTTAAACCCCTGTATGATGTTGGAAAAATCTGCTCAGTGACTGCAAACATAATTGGCATTCGTGGGAATTCTAAAACGAATGAAATGTCTCTGTGGTTAATTGTATTTGTGAAGATTATGGCTAGAGAAAGAGGTAAAGGCAAAGCCTGAGCTTGACAAGTCAGCATGTATGGTAGGCTGTTGTGTATACTGGTCTTTTTGGATCTGAGTTGGGGTGGAACCCTGGAGATAATGTTTCTAGTGCTGGTTCATCAGGCTGACTAGTGATTTGTCTGTTTTGGGAATGAAAGTTAGAGCAGTGCTGTATGTGACTGCTGGGCTGGTGATATATCTGCACGTATCAGTTGGCTTTGGAGGTAAGAAAAAGCTAGGTCTGCAGGAGCAAAGGTATGTGCACCAACCCACAAACCTTCAGCTTAGAACAGCCAACAGCTGTGAGCAGCCACTTACCTCCCACTCAGAGAAGATCCAGAAAAGATGATCTCACTGTGAGCACAAGAAATCTTACAAGTCATGAGATTGATGCGGATTTTTGTTTCGAAGGTTATGATTACTACAGTCAGCTTCCAGTTATCCCCAGGGAATGGGGGTATCACGTGTCATGTGAGCACGCATCTTTGTAAGCCTAGTGAACAAAAATCCCTCTCATGCCCAGAAGCAGAAGTGTGCATGTGCGCTGTGCCTGGCCTTACTGACCTTGGGCTGGCCCACAGGGAGGTGTTATCTGGGTCTCTGCCATGCATCCTGCAGCACTTCCAGTTCTGCAGCCTAATGGGATGTCTGTAAACCCAAAGTACGGTTAATCTGCTCATTTTATTGACTGTATGTGGTTTGGTTTGATTCCATTAAATGATTTTACATTTTTTCCAGTACAACAAATAGAAAAACGTGGGGAGAGCAGCTTCAAAAAGCTATTTCCAGGACTCATCGCTACATTCAGCTGACATCAGCACAGCTTGTTGGTGTTTGTCTTTTCATCTTTGTACGACCGTACCACGTCCCCTTCATCAGGTAAAAACCAAAACAAACAAAAAAAGCACCAGCCAACCTGTGTCTTCAGTAACATCTGCTGTTGGAGTGTGGCCAGAGAGGGTGGGAGTGATTTTTTTCAGCCTGATGAGAATCATCATGCAAACCAGGATTCTAGTCTCTGCTCAGTGTGGAAGAGAAACATGTTTCCAGGCAGCAGCCGTCTGGAGTCCATCCTTGCAGGTAGCGCAAAGGCTAGGAAGTCCCAGTATCTTCTTCCAGTTCAGCTGAGAAGCCAGGCATGCTCCAGGTGGGCAGTCAGGGTGCAGCACCTTGTAGGGATGCTCTCTTTCTGGAAAAGGAATGACCCTCGGGTCAAGAGTGTTTGCAGCACCAAGTGAAGGCAAATGTTTACCTCTGCCCAAAGGGGAAGTTTTACTTTTTGACCCTCTCAGTGTTCCCATATGGAAGCAGAGGTGGTTCCAGGCCTGAAAAGAGTGATGAAAAAGGTGGAAAGAGGGATAGGGTGAGAGGAAGAGAGCTAATTTTACCCCCTGACATTTTATAGAATTGAGAGCCGTAAGGGACCATTAAGTGTTTGTTTCTCCCAGATGTCATAAGAACTAGAACTTTGTGCCCAGTCAGGAGGGTGCAGAACTGTGTGTCCTCAGCTTACTAACACCCAGTATCCCTGGAGACTGACCAAACTCTTCTTGCTGGTAGATTACCAAGCTGCAATGATGTCTACATTAAAATGCCTTTGCCATGGGCAAGAATTATGCAGGATAGGTAGAAATGGTAGGAAATTAATAACTAACCTAGACTGTCTTTGAGTATGTCTGACCTTAGTTTAGAGTGATCCAAAGAGTCTACTCAATGTTATAAGGAACTGACTGGCCACTGCATTTTGTGATTAAAATATCAAAAGCTGTCTTCTCCTCTGCACTCCGATCTCTTATCTAGTGAGAAGATCGGTGCAGAGCTTGTGCAATATCAGGTGCATCAGGCTAGGCAGAGTAATGCAATCCAGGTAGCCCTAGTGGTCTAGCATTGCTGACCTCCCAGTAATCTTTATTCAACATGATAAAAAACCCCAAACTTATTTTTGCTGGTATGAAGCAGTCCAGAGGAGAAGTGTTTTTGTCACTTTTTGACTTTTCACCTGGCTTACAAGAAATTTGAGTAATCCAGCAGTAAGTGCATGGCTTAAATGGGAATCAGAAGCAGAACTGTACAGTGGCTCTGTTGCAGCTGTCAAAAAGCTAGGAATTGGATGTAGCCCTTTGACACTCAAGAGAAAAAGGGAGGGGTTTGATTGTAGTGATGAAGTTTCATCATTTAATGCTTATGTGCCGCTACGTGTTATGTGAGTGTAATCAAACCTGAACTGTATGCTCGTGTAGTTTTTCCCATGTCTAGAAAAGGAAAACAAACATTAGCAGAAGAGCAAAAAAAGGCTCCTGTGCTTACAGAGATTGAAGAGATTAGGACAGAAATTATAGAGACAGAAGATGAGAGAATAGCCGAAACTTTTATACAGCAGTGAAAGGATTGTTGAAATACAGGCAGTTGAATGTACAGTGGATTATCTCAAGATAAGCTTTCCCATGAATACCAGTTGGCAGTTGGGTAGGCAGGCAGCAGGAAGGGAGAACTCCTCAGAGTGAAAAGGCTGAACACGTGCTTCTTTCAGAGTGCTTAAACCCCATCTTTTCATAGAAAATACTAATGGTCCTCTTTGCCCTCCCAGAGCGGTCTTCTAGTGGTTTTCTGCAGTCAGGAAAAGAGAGGAAAATAAAGACAGACAAAAAAGGTAGAAAAGACGAAGAGGAGGAAGAGAGAAGAAAATGAAAAGGAAGAAAAAAAGAGTCTGGAATATTTTGTGTCACTGAGATCATGAATGCCTGACAATAACTGAAATAAGACTTAGTAGGTTCCGCCTGTCCCTTGCTTAAAGCCAGTAATATTCTAGTCCAGATCTGCTTGACTTCTATCTGGAAAGTAACATTTTCTCATTGGGAAGGTCATCCATGGTGCTGGGGTTGGTTAAAACAATGATCTCATAATTTACTTATTTGATCAGATGGGCATGCTTTATTCTTGGAGTAGACTGGCTGACTGGGAGACATTATCCTGCGAGCAGGTGGTCTGCTCTGCCAAACCATCTTTCTATAGTAAAAGTATATGCTAATCACGACATTGAAATACCATGTAATTAACAACACGGAGGCCCTAAGCAATTTGTCATCTGTACAGAACTCATTTTAGGAGTTAGTATAAATAGTTGTATCCAGGAATCACCTATTTTTATTACATCTGATTTAACAAACTATGGGTTACGATCTGTTGCTCTTTAATTGGGTGCAAAATCCAGCATCAGTTGTGAAGTTGGATTTCAGCACATAGTAACACTAAATTATTAACTATCTGAAAAGCAGATTCCCATATGTTCAAAGGAAAAGGAAACATAATATTAAAATCAGTTATTGTCACTATTTTGAAGATCATGGTAGAGATAAATTTGAAAAGTATATTCTGTAGAAATTCTCAGCATTTCAGAAAGAATTCCAAACAATACTGCAAGACAAGAAGAGGAGGGAAATACTTTGAGGTAGTTTTATTTCTATACTATTGTATTACACTTAATTTGAAATATAAATAAATGAACATCATCCAGAAACTTTGCAGCCTAAAAGGTAGTGTCTAAAAGCAGCTAGCCTTCTGGATAGGAGAAGACATGGCACTGTAAACTTGCTTTTCCATTATGTTCCAGTCAATGTTATTTGAATGTTGGTCCCTGTAGCCCTTTAATCTCTTGTTTTTCCATTTTTATCTTTTTTTTAAATACAGGGATGTAGCAATAGACACTGTGAAGACAGGAATGGGAGGAAAAGCTGGAAATAAAGGGGCAGTGAGCATTCGTTTTCAGTTCTATAGTACCAGTTTCTGCTTTATATGCAGTCACTTAACTGCTGGGCAGACTCAGGTGAAAGAGAGGAATGAAGATTATAAAGAAATCACGCAGAAGCTCAGCTTCCCAATGGTAAGTGTAGGTGTATGTATGCTAAAAACGTTGGAGAAAAAGGCCATATCTTTACGTTACGATAGCTGGTCTCAGGCTGTCTTTGATGACAGGTCGTCAAAGAAGTCATGTCAGTGCTATGGAGAATGGGCATACAATAAAATGCTAAAGAAAGCATTAAAAAAAAGAAGGAAAAGAAAGGAAGCACATTTCACAGGTGCCCAGATGCTGCCCACAGCACTTGCTTCACAATTTTTTAAAAATGTATTTGCTTCAGTGCTTGAAAGATCCTCACCTTTTATCAGTTTTCAAGTTGACCTTTCAGAATGGTGCAACTTAACTGACGAATCTGTAAGGCTTCCTGGATAAGATCTAGGTGACTGGTGTTGCTGCTGGAGAGCATGATATTGATAGGTCTTGTTGGCACTAGTTAGTAAGAGTTTGTAAAAGATCATCCGTGCCGCTTCAGCTGCTCATGCTGGGGTATGAGGTATCACTTCTTGGTCACTGATATGGAACTTTCTGTTCCCTTCATTTTGTCCTCATGAATGTGTCACTGTCAAGGAACTGCTGGCTTTTATCAGGAGTGGGGCAAGCAGGCAGTATTGGTCTGTATGAATAACTTTTCCCCTAAATGCTGTCACGTCAGTCACCCTACTTTTTTATTTCATGCTTGTCTCCTCAGGCAAGTGGATAACCCCTGGGATTTGGTAGCAGTGCTTCTTTGCTTCCCTTGGTGCTGGTTCCTTTAATTTCTGCAATGCTTTGTTTCTCAGACCTCTCCAGAGATGTCCTACACCAGAGAGGGAATGGACCACTTTGTGCATTCTTGTTAGTCAGCAAAAAATGGCATTTAGGTTGCAGAGTATAAAATTTTAACTTCCTGTTGTTTGCGAGGTTTAGAGGGTTGGCACATGTTTTATGTAGGAACTAATACTGACACTATGAATGTCCTGCACAGGATATCTGTTCCAAGTGGCCATAAAATTGTGTTCACGGTAGTTTTTCCTTCTAATATGTCATTAACTATGTAATGTCCTTTACATTTACAATAGCTAAATGTGCCGTACGTGTATACTGCATATAAAGATTGCCCTCTAGTGCTGTGACAGTGACAGCCCTGGAACATTTCCTTCATGAAATCTCTGGGGTTTAGAGATTAACTGGAGGAGGGGAAAAAAAAAAAACCCAGAAGAACTATTGGTGAGAGGACAGGATGTTAAACTTAGAATTGGAGTGAATTTTCATTGATGTTTTATTTCAATACATTTACAAAACTATGTTGAGCACATAAGATCAAATTTGGAGCCTGTTCTTACTCAGCACCTTTGCTGCTGAATGTGTGTTGGTACCAGAAGCACATTTTGTATTACATTTAGAATATGTAAATATGTGTGTGTCACGTGCTAAGGAAACAAACATATATTTTTAATATTCATGATAGCCAAGTGGTAAATATGGAGCTGGGGTCCCGCTTAGACATACCTGTAGGAAACAAGAGTCAGAGACTGACGCTCTTGTTGACAAAATTCAGCTCAGTGGGATGCAAAAGACGGTGAAAGATGCATTCCATTTTAACACAAAGATGGATTTTACTGAGCAGAATGTGACTAGTAGTTCAGTACTTAGTGAGTCAGAGAGACCTGAGGAGTTGTACATTTAAGTGCATTTAAAAGGCATTTTCATGAATGTGATTTAACATTAACAGTATTCTGTACCTCTGATATAGGGGCGGAATGTGTTTTCACATGACTATGTCTTCTGGTGTGGAGATTTTAACTATCGCATTGATCTAACATATGAGGAAGTCTTTTATTTTCTCAAGCGTCAAGATTGGAAGACACTTTTGGAATTTGATCAACTACAACAGCAAAAATCCAGTGGAAAAGTACGGCAATGTCTTTTATTTTCTTGAATATCTGCATGTTGACTTAGTCTAATTCCATGAGAGAGTGAAAAAGTTGCATTTTCAGATCCTTGTTTGTAGTACATGAATGTAGTAATCTGTTTAAAAATCAGTATGCTGTTTGTTTGCAAGGAAGTTGGTACACCACAATAGTACCTACCTCATCTGTAACTTAACCAAAGAGATGGTATTTCTTTTCATAGATTTTTAAAGATTTCCATGAAGGGACTATTAATTTTGGACCAACATATAAATATGACGTTGGCTCAGAGGCTTATGATACAAGTGATAAGTGCAGAACCCCAGCTTGGACTGACAGAGTGCTTTGGTGGAGAAAGAAACTGCCTTTTGAAAAAACAGGTGCGTAGGGTCTTTCCTTCTCCTTTTTCCAAAAGTTATTTTAGATTTCATCCAGAATCCACATAAAGGGATTTAATCTGGTGAATGGTGAGGCAGGGAGTTCCTGAGGCCTGGGCTGAGACCTGTCTTGAGATGTGTCCTGTAGGCTTAGTCAAACGGCAGTGGCTTTGCACAACCAGGTGCTCTTTTGGCTTCGCTGGAATAACTTGCCAAGACAGAGAGCCCCTTCTTCCCAACTGTGTGAACAAAGGCTTCATGGTACAGATTGAAAAGGTGCTGGGAGCTCGCCGAGTTTGCTGAGGGACTGAAAACAATCCAACTGTAGCAATCTGAAATTATTCTGATGCCTGTCAATGGAATCATTAGTCCACATAAAGTTCCCGTGTTGTGATAGCTGGATTGTTCTGACTGTTGTCCTCAGTAGATGTATAAGTGCTTTCCTGTAGTTTCTTCTGCCTTGGTAATTCTTAGGAATATTTCTGTTTCTGGAATTGGGGGAGATTCTGTTAATTAGTTCTTAAAAAGTACTTCTTTGTGTATCCAGGGTCAGTTTTCATAACCATTCTCTAAGTCTTGCAGGTACATCTATTGCCCAGTGCTTATAAAATCAGTGTAAAAAATCTGTGTAAAAAGTGTAATTGCTGGAGAAGTAATTTGGTTTGTGCCTGCACATGCCTGAGAACTGCTTGGAATTGAAGTCATACCATGAGCATACTAAGTGTAAAATCTACAAAACAAAACGAGGGTAATCAGAGAGTACATGTCAGTGCGATACAGTTTTATTTAAGGAATGAAAAATAAAGTAAAATTAGGATCTTAAACCATTGATAGAGATGTAATCTGGGAAAGAAACACTGTATGAGACATAATAAGGAAATTAAAACAGCCCTCATGTGCTGGCTGTTTTCATTTTGGAAGAAAGAACACCCTTCAGCATTTTCGATGCATGTTCCTTGGTTTTTCATGGCAAGACTTGCCCCTGGGAGGACTTTAGGTGATGGAGCACACACAGAATGTGAGACCCATCAAGCCGGTCTGCAAGAGCTGGGGCAGGTTCCTTTCTTTAGAGCTTGTAGACCTCCCCCAGGAAGTTCACGTGGGTACATTACTGAGCCCTCGTCTGTTCGCCCAACTTCCCAGCCCTACAAAGCTTTCTGATGAGTTTGCTGCCAGGTTCCTCTCCTTTACTGCTGGTGACGAGGCTCTTCTGCCTCCTGCCTCTGATTTTTTTGCCTTGGTTCCTTTGCTGCTGTAGGCTAGAGGACTGTTTGCTTTCTGAGAAGGAAGTGTAGCCCTAGTGGAACATCATATTCTGTATTTACTCATCTTCCAACTCCACAGCAAAGAGATAAAGTCATCCATTAGTCCAGTCACCTGAAAACTATCTTACTGACAGCAATATAATACCTCACTCTAGCATGGTGTCTGGAGCACTTCCTGTCACCTTAAGGCATTGCAAAAGAAGCATTTGGATGTTGGATTTGTATGGGTTTGCTTTCTCCCATCTCTTGCGTATTATTTCTCCAATCTCTATGTATTATTCAGATTTGCAGTGTATTTTGCAAGTATGGTGTCTGTTTCTGTGCTCAATAATGAGGCAGGAGGAAGAATACTAATAGGACTCTGTCAGTTCAGGTTGTACAGGTAATTGATTGGGTGACATCCAGGTTAACTGTTTTGCAGGTGTCTTATTCTAGTGATGAGCTGTCTCTATTGCACTCAGTGTCCTTTCTGCATTTTTTTTCCTAGTCCCTAACTTGTAAATCTTTTAGGATGCAAGGTCTTCTTTGAGTGGTATAGACAAGAACAAAAAAAACTACCCTCCCACTGCTAGGGTCTGTGGAGTGTATCCTAATAAAATAGCTTTTGACTGTTAGTAAAACTAGCTTTGAGTGAGTTTTAAATCATGCTTTTCTCTTCATAGCTGGAGAGATCAATCTTCTGGACAGTGATCTGAATGCTGAAACCAACGTCAGGCACACCTGGACCCCTGGAGCCTTGATGTACTATGGGAGAGCAGAGCTGCAGGCATCTGACCACAGGTAAAGTCCTAAGCAAATAATCAGAAACAGGGCTGCTAGGTTAGGATGTGTCGTAGTGAATCACATCTTCAGAGTGAGGGACCAAGTCTGATTGATTGCAATGGGAATTGCACCCGTTTTCAGTATCTGTTTGGTGTTTTTCTCCCCCTCACGGTGGGTTTTATACCAGGGTAGCTCTAGTCCTATACTGATTTCTGCTACACTGTGATCTCAGCAAGGGTTGAGTAAGTTGCAGCAACAGATCTGGAAAAGCGAGGGCTCTCTGTTGCTTGATGTTGGAAAGCTCTGATACCAAAACAGGTTGCTCTGATGGACTCCCACTCAGCCTGCTGGGGGAGAGGAGGAGGTCAGGACTGTGTGGCCCGAGGGAGGTGTAAGCCATGTACATAGGGCCAGGTGTGATCTTTGCAGAGTAGTCAAGTATTTGGCTTCTGGGTTTCTCCTAGAAATGGAGATGAAAGGAGGAGGAAAAACAAAAGACCAGTGCCTCTGGTTGCTCCATATCACTAACTTCTCTTTAGGGATATGAATGACATTTCTCTGTTAAACTTGTCACCGCTTTGCTTCTCCGAAACAAATTCTGTAATAAATATACCCTGAAAGCTCCCTTGCCTTCAGAATAATCTTTGTCCCGCCCCTTGCATGACCTATGGAAACGCTACAGTATTGTTCCCTGTGGCAGCACGGAGTGACCCCCGGCAGCTGGCTCTGTACTTCTGTGCTTCCCACGGCGCTCTTGTGTGCGAGAGCTGTTCCGCAGTCCTCCAGCAGTGCAAGGACATGCCTCTTGCAGTCAATTTCTCTGTGTCAAGGCTTTGACGCTGCTGTGTTCCACAAAGCGCAGTGGAACTGCTGTGCTTATTATATAGGACCCTGAGGATGCAATCTGCAAAACATGGCTGTTGTGCCTTGGTTTTCTGTTTCAGCAAACTTGACTGCAAAACCTCATTCTTTATTCAGTCAGCAGGTTTGCTTTCCCAGGGTTTGTGCGGCTTAGCTATATTTTTATGATATATGGAAAAGCATTATGATTCACTGTGCTTATCGAAATAGTTAACACTTCCTATACATACTTTTTTTTCCCCTTTAATATTCTTTTCTAGCACTGCTGTTGTTGCTTTCTGGTAATGTGTATTCCACGTGTTCTAGTAACATGTATTCCAGAGCCTGCTCTATTGCAACAATTTTCACACAGAAGAGCAGCCATCCCAGTTACTGCTTTGTGCGTGTGTGCAGGTGGAGAGCTGAGAATGTGGATTGTATCCACTGAGATGAGACGAGCTTTCCTCTTTCAGACAGCTTTTCCAATTTTATTTAGTTCTAACGCACAGAGAGGTCATTTGTAAGAAATGACTGAAGAAGGAAGTTTGCAGTGTTGACTGCTTATAATGTGATGGGTTGGCATGTTTGCTACACAACCACATTATATGCTTAGAGTACTTGTTAGGTTTTGGAAGAAGGCATCTTTATGTGGCCTTGTCTAGCAGAAAATAATATATTGCCTTCCTAATCTATAGATTTTTTGGGGAAGACAGCTGTCTGATAATGAGTGAAGTATCTTGGTATTTTTAAACTGCAGATTTTCCAGAAGTGCTATACTTTATGGTGTGTCCTCATCATTACATTCAGCTAATGCAGTGCTTCTAAATACAATTAACAGTGCTGAAGGCATGATCTTCCAGTGCAGGAAAAATGAAACACTCCACTGGACTCTGAACTAATGTGTTGTATTGCCAGCCGCAGTGCTTTTTTGCAGTGAGACCTTAAGTAATTTGTTCCGCTTCCACTTATGTGTGTGCAGAACATACATAATAATCACTTCCTTTTAAGGTACAGCAGGCCTAATTAAATATTTGCCATGAGATTTGACATCGTGGAGTTAAAAATTATCATATATGTATGGAGTTTAAACAAGACACCGTTTGTCCATTGCACAGCTAAGTTCTCACTTGTCCTACTGCTTGACGTTGATTTTAATTTTATATTTCCTGTTGGGTGATGTCGATCTTAATTTTACATTAGCGTTTCTCCTTTGTTTCACGCAGGCCAGTGTTGGCTATTGTAGAAGTGGAAGTTCAGGAAGTTAATGAAGCTGCCCGTGAGAGTGTTTTCCAGGAAGTGTCATCTTTCCAGGGACCACTGGATGCTACAGTAGTGGTAAATCTGCTATCGCCAACGCCTGAAGAGAAAAATGAATTTCCTGAGGACTTGCGCACAGAGCTAATGCAAATGTTTGAGGATTATGGCACCGTTGTTCTGGTCAGGTAAGTTTGGGATCTGAAATGGCATGTCATCTATTCCAAAATGCAGACTAGAATTTCCCTTTTTGTCCTAAGAGAATTAACTTTGTGTTAGGAAGCAGCATGCTGAACTCCTTCACTGCACATTGAATTCTCCATTAGAAATTGAATAAAAGTACTTTGAATATCTTTTACCTCTCGCCAACCTGTTAAAGAAATAGTCTAACATCTTTCTTGACCGAGTGGAGAATTTTATTAATAAAGCACCATAAAAGAGAGCCTTTGGTGTGAATCACCGCCTTTAGATTCAGGCCTCGTTTCCATTCATTGCTTCTGCCGTTGGGTCCTTGGGGCTCTGCTTCGCTTCCTCTGAGGAAGTCAGCTCTCTTTACAGCACTCTTTCACACTTACTAGGATTTCCTGGCTGGCTCTCCTTTCTTTGGGAGATTGTTTTGCTTATTTTTGGCTTGTCACAGTTTGAAAGCAAGAGTGTGATACCTTCTGGCAGAGCAGTTTAATTTCCTTCTGGCTGATTCTGTAGAGGGCTCCAGCATAGCGATGAAACTCCTGCTTTGAGAAACACAGGCATAAGACCTGACACTTGACCTGGGAAACAAGAGGAGAAACTTGTTTATGTTGCATTTGACCCATTTCTTAACAGAGAAAAGGGATGACCTGTTGTATGGTTTTATGAAGTACCAAGTAGAGGTTCAGGGTTCAAAAGCAGCGCCTGCAGGAACAACAGCACCACTTTGCTTGTGAGGAAAAAGAACAAGAGAAGAACATGCTCTGGTGGTTTTGATTAGTTTCAAATTGCTTTAGAGCTTGATGCTGTCCGAGTCTTTGGGAACACCACATGTCCTCTGAGGTGAGGGGAGGGCGGATATCAGACTGTGCATCCTGTCAGCAGCTGTGGAGAGGTTTGTACTGCTTTACCCTGTAAAGGGCAGGGTGCTGAGGTCACACAAGGGATGATGGGGGAGAGGAGGAGCCCAACTGAGATTCATATATCATTTAGTCCTCTCAGAAAAATAGAGTTGTGAGGAAAATACAACTAAAACTAAATACATAGCCGTACAAAACTATCATTCTTTCCTTTAAAGCTTTTCATTCAATGGTGAAGTAAAATGCACTGTTTTCTCTCCTCTCCCTTTTTTCACTAGGATCAGTGGAGGTCAAATGCTGGTGACATTTGCAGACAGCAAGTCAGCTCTTCGTGTTATGGATATAGATGGTGTCAAAGTAAGACTCTCTCAAACCTAGAATAATGATTTCATAACAAATTTCTCAAAAGTCGTTGCTTAGAAAGAGATAGTTGAGTTTCTAGCTAAATCAAGCAGCATTTATTTCAATAAACGTAGTCCTTAGTTTTCACAGCTGCTGAAGCTTTTAATGCATTATTTCAGTTCAGGAGGGAAGGAGGTGATTTTTCGTGGAGCTCCTAAGCAGTGCTTAGTATCTGGCCTCTGACACCACTGCAGAACACACGGACTTGGTCATTGTTCTGCTACTCGAAGCAGTTCTCCTGAGATTATGAGTGACTTTGCACTGTTGCCAAAGCATCTTCACGATTGTGGTTCAGAGATTTTTTTTTAACTTTAAAGTGTATCAAATAAACTACTTCTGCCAAGCTGGAACAACGTGATTCATTGGCCTCTGTGGCAAACTCGGCATTAGCAGTAGGCGTTTACCTTCCATCCCCTGCTCTTCCTTCCCACGCACATACTCTGCAATTCATCAGCCCCCTCATTTATGCTGACAAAACTGTTTGTGAGGCTGCACTATAAGCTAAGTAACAGATTTAACCCTCATTCTTCTTTCATATTTGAAGTTCTGGCTATTAATTTGGCTCATTTAATTGATGTAGTTTGTAGCATAGACCTAAACACAACTAAATGTACACAATATGCTGGGAACCTGGTTCAGGAACTTTCCAAAGTAATTTTGCTGCTGAAGCTGCTGCCTTGGATACATCTCTCCCCAAATGCCATTGAACAACACATTAGCAGCTGTGGTCTTTATTTAATAATATCCTTTTCATATAAATCAACCATCATGTTTGGGATTTTCTGAGCAGAGAGTCTCCTTACAGGTGGTATCAAGTAGCAAATTCTGGTGTGTTTTAAGGCTACTGACTAAAAAATGGAACCCTCCCACACCATTATTAGTACCTCAGTATCATTTTGATGGTATTTGATGTTTCACCAAATGCAGCAGCACTGCTTTCAAGCTGTGAAACTAAATTTTCTTTCAAGAATATTGTTACAGTCTGAAAACTTGGTTTCTAGGCATAGGAAGAGTGCTTCCTTTTCATTTAGCTTCTGAAGCAGTTATGCAGTAGGCTGTCAGTGCTTCCTTATTCTGTTCAGGTGTTCTCATTTTGTCAAATTGCTCAGCGAAGGGGAAACAATTCTTCCTATGCTTTAGGTCAGAGGCAGAACAGTGAAAATCCGGCCCAAGACTACGGACTGGCTAAAGGGGCTTCAGGAGGAGATTGCTCTAAAACGGGACAGCATTGCCCCCATGTCCCCCACAGCCAACTCCTGTCTTCTGGAAGAAAATTTTGACTTCTCGAGTTTGGACTATGACTCAGAAGGTGAGCAGCAGGGTTCTATGCTAAGTTGTGAGAAATTGCTTCGCCTACTTTGGTTGCACAGAGAAGGTACAGTATGAGCCTTAATGGTATCTTAATCAGTAATGAAGCCACGCTTCTTAAAAAGAGGACTGTAACTAAAGCCATGGCCCGGCCCTGTGCCTGCCCAGAGAACTGCTGCTTGGATCATCCTGTCAATTTAGTGGTTTAACATATGTTCGAAAATCCAGTGCATGGTACAGTTGTCTTTATAGAAACAAACTATCGAAACACATGGGTTATACAAGGAAGCTTGCCCAACACATATTCATTGATTGGTAGTAGAGAGAGATGGAGAATGCATTTGCTCATTATGTCTTTGTTATCTAATATTTTAATTCAGGTGATATAGTGGAGGATGAAGATGATGATTTAGATGATGCTTTGTGTCAAGACCTAGTAGCAGATGCAGCAGAAGATATGCCTGAGGGCTGTGGACATTTTGCATCCATAGGTCATTCAAACAAATCTACACAAAACCCACGGCTCTATAAAGGTAAATTATCTACATTCTTTAAAATAAGACCTGAAGATTTGTTGTCCTTTTGTCTCTATTTCCCTGTTCATTTATATTTTCATTGTAGATCCTATAAAGACCATCTTTTTGGTACATGTTCCTGCTCAACCCGCCTTGAGTTAGTGACTGTAACTGAGGCCTTCAGGCATAACAGCAATACAGATAGAATCAGAATGCCATAACAAAGCTTAGTTCCTACTTCTCTCTAGTCTGCGGCAAGGCAGGAGTGCGAGAAGTGATGGTTTCTGTATACAGTCAGGAGACATTAAGTGTTTTTATCCATTTGATGTTATCTGGCACCAGAACATGCTACAAAAAATTGTCCATTACTTTTGTACCGGTGAGGGCCAGAGCAAAATCAAACCACAGGCATCCTGCCAATTCTGTGCCGATTCTTGGCCCTGTCCTTGGAGCAGTAGCTGTGGCAGCGCAGTCAGGTATAAACTGGGCAGTACAGGAGGTTGTCATGTTCAAATGACTTAGTTCAAAGAAGGCTGAACGTTCTCCTTTTTGCATATTTTATTTAATTCTGAGGAAGGTGAGGTTCACATATCAGGTATATTAATTCTTCTAGTGCTTCATAAATATGTCACCTTTTTTTCTGGCTTGTTTGCACATTATTGTGAAATGACTTGGTAAAGAGAAGGTAAAGCTGTGAGAAGAACACAGATAAAAACTGCAGCAAGAACTAGCCAAGCTAGGGGTGGTCTTTTATTGGGATGTGATCAGGACATGCTGTGATGACCAAGCACTGGCAGGCTGGGCACTTCATCATGACGGAAGGTGATTCAGTAACTGTCTTTCTGCGCTGTCTTAGAAGTGCTTTGTCTTCTGACATAAAAGCGCAGGCTTTAGTACCTTCAAAGGTTGAGTCAGAAGTAGAGTTCAAAGAGATTAAATGAAATTCATAAGTTTACACCAACAGATTTTTCAAACAGAGTGATAGGCAGCTTTCTTGCCCGCCTTGAGTCACAGGCTGGGTGCAGTGGGGCCAGACCCAGAAACCTAGCCCTGAGTCAAGGAGTAATCTGTCAGTATTAAATCCTGTGAACCCAATCACTTCATATTATAGGATGCCTTGCCCTCTAAACACCTCTGGCCTGCTGCGTGATGATTCATTAAGCTACAGAGAATTGCAGTGATTCTTTTCACCCACGCTACCTCTTCCCCACAAAAAAAATAGCACAAAAGTAAATGGAGATTATAAAGGGTGGTTTGAAGGAGGGCAAGGAGGGGTCATGATCTCGCACAACTCAAAATATGATATATTTGATCCATCTTGAAAGTGTCTGCAATTTCAGATGCCTCCATAAGCTTCCAGTTCAGCCTGAGTAACTCCTAATTGAAGGTTTGATGATTGTATAGCTGGTGTTAGACACAGATGGAAACCAGTGATGGGCAGAACATCACATATATGTGTTTCTGAGGTGGGGAAAGGGCATAGCCTCACAAAACTGATGTCCCTGGGAGCCATTGCCTAAAGCCACCAGCCTTTCAGGGGAAAGGATAGAATGGTGGCAGCTGGTTTCTGTCTTGTGTTCGGCATTACTACCAGAATTTCAAGCTGTGCATTGGACACCTGCACGACTCCTTGGATCGTACCGATGAGCTCGTATCTGCAGCTTAGAAGTCTGGAGAACGCCAGGAGAAGGGGGAGGGTGGGTTGGGCAGATCACAGGCTGTGTCTCTGTGGCTGCCATCCGCTGCTGAGTGGGAGTATGAAACTGTGAGGCAGCTCAGTATTCCCTGCAGAGCACAGCTTTCTGAAAAACAGGAATTTGTGTAAAGATGCCTGATGTGTGAGAGACTGCCGGTACACAATTCCTTCCCCATCCTCTCCAAACCACAGTGTCAAAACTAAACCCAGTGGATTTTGGAGCCATGAAGAACAGAGCTGCGTGGCTTGGCAGCCATGGAAGGATGAGAGAACTAAAGAACTTCAATGGACTGGGAGACTAAAGCAATCCCTGCTTCTTGCCTCTCCAGCCGTCAGAGAGGCTTAGATGGGATTGAAGACTGTGCAATAGCCTGAACACACAGGGTGCAGCTGCGGTTGAGCAGCTCGAGGCAGGTGTTCCTGTTGGGAGACATTGCTGGAAAGCAGAGATGTGATGAGTGAGTGATTCAGACAGATTTTTCTCTGGTGTAAAACTAGATTCTCTTGAGGAAGGAAAGTTGTCTAATCCTCAGAGGGAATTTGTGTGTTGAAGAAGGAAGCAAGGGATTGACCGTAACTGGCTGCCTCGTGGCTGCTGTGATGCAGTTTGAATGAGAGCCAGTTGCCACCGAGCCTGGCGGCAAGATCAGAATCTAACAAGGTGAGAAGTAACCCTGAAATTGGGTTGCAGATGGGGTTTGTGTGTGCACAAACAGTTAAGAAGTGCTGGAAAAAGAGAGATAAGTATTTGACAAAAGGGTAGATGTTTCCTGGAGTTGGAGCAGGGAGACATTTGGGGAAAGGAAAACAAAATACAAAAGGAGCCATGTTGGGTTGCTGAGACACTAGTTGAGGCTTGTTCTTCATCAGTCACTTCCTCTCATGACCACCCAGATTTGGTGCCTCTCACCCAGTGGGTATCTAATACAGATCCTTTCTAAAATTTCCCTAGATGACACAGACCTAGTGGATTTAAAGCAAGAGCTGGAGGCAAGGGGAGAATGCCACCGCCGGACTCCAAGCAGGTCTCTGTCCATTCCCACCAGGCCTCGGCCACTTCAGCCGCCGCAGAGGCCTCCCCCTCCTGGTGAGTTTAACCTGCTTTAATGTTGAGTTGGCCCCAGCTGGACGGTTTCGCTTGCCATTTCTGGGCGACACAAAAAGTAGTACCTTCTTCTGGATTGTCAAGCTGTTGAAGGACTTGTTTTGCTTCCCAGTCTGTTTCAGTCAGACTATGGCTGTAGTTAGCAGTGAGAGAAGTTTTGTCTTGAGAATGATAGAAAATCCACAAAAAAATGCCTTTAGCGATGATGGAATGGCCCATATGTTTCATACTAATTCGTCACTCGGGTTAGCGAATTGACCAGCCACTCTGTGGTAGTAGAAATAAAAATCAGTATTTATGTCCACTAACTTCCAGAGTCCCTGAGCGTTTATTTACAGGGTTTTTTTCTGACTTAATTGCACTCGTCCTTTTAAAAAGCTTTGACAAAATATTTGTTCTAGACAGTTTTTGTTTTTCCCTGCTTTGCAAGCAGTTCTTGCTTGCTTTTGTGTTTATGAAAAAAATGCAAAAGTGGCTTCTGATTTTCAGTGAGGCACAAAGGGGAAGTGATGCTCTTTAGATAAACTCCACCTACCTGAGATGCCGTCAGTGCTGTGCTGCTGCTGTTTTTATGGCTACTTCTGGGTGAATGCTGAGGGCTAGATCAGCATAATCATCTTCGCCTCCTCTATGACACATGCTATAAATCACATTTTTCTCGCAGCCCAAAAGTCTCCCTTCTCTGTGTATTTTTCAGTCTTAAATCAAAGGTTCTGTCAGACTCACTGCTGGAGGAAGAGTTCTTTGGGATTGTTCCCATTCATTTCTGAGTCTGTTTTACGGAAGTGACAAAACTGCTGTCTGTATTTCTGTGCCTGGAATGCAATGCTAATGGTCAGCTGAGGTTATTAAATTAATTAAATGAAAGCAGGACTAACTAGGAACCTGCTTCCTGATATAGTCCAAGATTTCAGCATTTTGTTCTGTGTTCAGGTATTTTTTCACCTTCAACTGGACCAGTAACTCCTCTAGATGAAAGTCTCTTGCTCTTAGCAAGGTCCCTGGTGTCCTACAGGAAGGTCTCCCTAATACGTCTGCCCCTGGAGGAGCAAGGACAGTGACAGCATCTCTTCTAGTTATCACAAACAATTTCAAAGCACATTGGTTTTGCTTCATTGCAGATAAAACACTGTACAAGCTCTTGAATGTAAAAAGCCCTTTTTATTCCTCTCTCAGCTGGAGCATCAGGCAAAAAATCCCCCTCAGATGGTTCCCCCTCTCCAGGAAGCCACTCCACCTGCTCCATCCTGGCAACAGCAAAGCTGCTACCCGGAGCCCCGCAGCAGCCCGTGAGTCCTGCCGCTCCGCGTGGCCCCTGAGCAGTGTCCTGGTCTCCCCCCATTACGCAGACACTCAGTGCTGCGCACGTGATGCACCTGCCATGCGAGGAAAGCAGGCCAACACATGCCTGAGCTGGAAATGCTCAGATGACCGTGCTGTACTGTAACACTGGACTGTAGGGCCTGCTAGACACCTGAAAAACTGTTAGTAAATTGCCAGAAATTAGAAAGGCCGAAGAGGCAGAGAGAGAAGGAATGGTGCAAGACCAAGGCACTGTTGGTTTATTCCATGTGCTGCTTTCTGACAGGCGGTAACTTGAATTTCCAGCACCGTGAATAATGCACTTTAATTCCTTTCTTGATTCTTTTTTGATGGGCCACATTAGTGCCCAGCATACAGGGAAACATCTTGACCATTGCCAGCAGGGCTGCTAGCCCTCTGAGTATCACAGAATGTCAGGGGTTGGAAGGGTCCTCTAGAGATCATCTAGTCCACCCCCGCTGCCAGTGCTGGATCACTGAGAATAGGTCACACAGGAACGTGTCCCTGCCGGCTTTGAAAAGTCTTCAGAGAAGCAGACTCCACCAACTCCCTGGGCAGCCTGTGCCAGTGCTCTGTCACCCTCACGGTGAAGTAGACCAAGACCGTAATGTGCGAACACCTCCTGGTTCTTCTTTTGTTGGATGAGAATGCCAGGGTATCAAACAAGGGTGTCTCTGTGCCAGGAAGCCATTAGTCTGTCTGTCAGTTGGTAACAAAGGTGTAAAATCTGCCAGAAGGCTCCTCACCATTTCTGTATTATTTATAGCTTGCTGAATAGGCCTGGGCAAAATCACAACTTTACAGGTGTGAGAGCTTAGCTGTAAGATTACAGGTGTACAAGATGACTCATTCTCTCTCTTTTTTTTTTCTTTTTTTTTTTTCCCCCCTTTTAAAAAGCCTAAAGTCCGAACTGGAATAAGTAAACCTTATAATGTCAAGCAGATCAAAACCACCACAGCTGAGGAAGCAGAAGAAGCTATTAGATGTCTTATGGAAGCCAAAGGAGGTGAGCACAGCTTTCTAACTGACATCTAAAAATCTTTATTTAAAGAAAACTGTAGGTGTATTCATCCTTCCCATCATAGCCCAGATGCACATATTTCTATTCAGAAGCTCACCTGAACACTGACATACGCATTCTTGCAAGATTGTACTTAGTGTTCTCTGTCAGCTTTGGTAACGTTAACCTTTTTTTTATTTCCAAGATGACTCAAGTTGTGTATTTTGTTGTACTAGGAGCACCTTGGGTTATTTATGTCCAGGTTTAGTCTAAAAAACTAAAAGATAAAGATTGGTTCTTCCTAAACTGATGGTGTCTGCGTTAGCTCAGAGTTGCATAAAGGCTATTTGCCGCTCTATTTAGCGAATGCTCACTATTCCAGGCAGGACTAGAGAGCAGATACAGCTATGGGAGAAATAGCTTGGCATTCTGCTCACATTTGGACAGCACATATAGCGGTAACCTAGATAGAAGCTCAGACCACTATAGCTTGAATGGCTAAGCTAAAAGGCTGCTCTGAGTGCAGGCTCTCTGTGTAGTCCCTGGAGAAGAGAGTTTCTTGCAAGGGCAGGTTAGAGCAGGAAACAAGTATAAGTATTGAAACTTAGGCAGCATGAATATACCCTCCAGGTTGCAAATAGTCTTTCTGCTGAGGCTGTAGGAATGTAAAGGAATGCAGATAGCCAAGATAAAAACCTGTTTGTAAATAGAGCAAATGCAGTTTGGAATAATCCAGTTTAATTAGAAATACCATAAGGTATCTTGATGGTTGTTCCTTTGAGAGTACTATACGTTTAAGTCGATTTACTGCCCATTAATTTTGAAATTCACATTAAACATTCCGGTAAGGAAACTGGTCAGCATTGCTTTCACTCCCTTGTGCTGTCCCACCGGATGGCATTTACCATTCGTACCAAAGTTCAAGACACGCTCGGTGTCATTTTCTTGATTATCCAGATAAGGAAACCAGGGCAAAAGGAGAGACTCAGGGCTCGAGTCCAGTACTCGTGAAGTCCCAGACAGTGTTTATCCATTTGTCCAAATGGTGACGCAGCACAGTTCAGGCAGGAAAATATTTCAGATGGGAGTTTTTCCCTAACTGCTCCTTATAAATGTGACAGGATTGCAAAAGCCTGTGTTTATTCCTAACACCTACCTTCCTGTCCTGGGCATGTTCCCAGGCATGCACATTTTTGGAAATGTAACTGTGAAAGAAATTATGTTGAAGTTGCATCCTGATCAAGCCGAGATGCTAATTGGTTTTCCTTTTCAGGACTACAGGAAGATGCAGGAAAGCCTGCTCCAACGAGAAACCAAACAGTCACCAAACCTGAGTCTCTTCCCAGCATCCCAAAGTCAGCATCACTCCAGGGACCACAGGCAGGGCCAGTGCTTGTGCCCCATCGCCCGCCACCCAAAGTTCCAACTACGAAGAAGCCAGTACCTCTGCAAAGGACCGGAGTCAAGGCAGAACATGTGAGAGAGTTGCAGCAAAATGTGTCCAACCTCAATGACACAATGTGAATGATGGCAAGGGGCATGGACTGTTAAACAATTTGCATGCAGTCCTGTCATTTAATGTTCTTAGTGAGCAGGCACGAAAATGATTTTGTGTATTGGAGCCACCAGGGCATAAAAATGTGCTAAGAGATCAGAAAAGAAAAAGAGCTTTCAGTTCCTTATTTGGCTTTTCTATTTGTCAGTTCATTCTCTTAGATTTTGTTACTTTTTTTTTCCTGCCTTGTCTAAACCTTCTCAGGTTTTAAGACTCCTCCCTTCTTTATCATAGTGTTTACTTTTGATCACACTGTGAGTGGTGTGCTCTGTATTGCTGTGAGGCAGCTTCTGGATCAGCATGCTGGTCTGTGTCCTGTTGAGAAACATCTAACCTTTTCCACACCCCTTATAATGGGACTTTCTGCCTTTCATTTTGAGTTCTGGATTCTACTCAAGAGTTCAGGTTCTTAAAAATACAAACTTATAGGTGTTGGGATTTTAATCTGTCTTTCTGTCAGATCTCTGGAATGAAGATAATAGTTCTTCACCTCTAGAGCCACTTAAATGAGCATTTAATGGTGAAAGCAATTTAAGTATGAGACAGATAAATACAACCTTTTCTATTCATCCTTTGACAGAGCCTCTGCTAGGAAACTGTTCACGTTGTTAGGACCACTGCCACACAGAATTACAGAATTATTGAGGCTGGAAAAGGCCTCTGAGATCATCAAGTCCAGCCTATGTCCCAGCACCACACATCAGCTAGACCAGGGCACTGAGTGCCACGTCCAGGCTCTCCTTAAACACCTCCAGGGACGGTGACTCCATCACTTCCCTGGGCAGTGCATCCCAGTGCCTGAGCACCTTCTCAGTGAGGAAGTGCTGCCTGAGATCCAACCTAAACCTCCCCTGACACAGTTTCAGGCCGTGCCCTCTCGTCCTGTCACTGGTTGCCTGGGAGAAAAGCCCGACCCCCACCTGACTACACCCTCCCTTCAGGCAGTTGTAGAGAGTGAGAAGGTCCCCCCTGAGTCTCCTCTTCTCCAGGCTAAACACCCCCAGCTCCCTCAGCCTCTCCTCATAGGACTTTCCCTCTAGTCCCTTCACCAGCCTTGCTGCTCTCCTCTGACCTCCCTCTGTAAAGGCATTCACCCCTTCTCTGTCACAGACTTTGTGCAATGTCTACTTTGCAGATTCACAAAAGAAAAAAATGAACGGGACGATGGAGTGCGTGCCCTTTCCTTAAACATTCAGTAACAAGGAATGGTCTGATTATTTTGTTTTTGACCCCATTGCCAGGGCAAAAAATGCTGAGAGGGGACTGTTGTTTTGGTGTTAGTTCTATGAAAGCTCGTGCAGGAGTCTATCTATTTCACTTTGACTGTGTTCCCTCCTTCCTCCAAAAGAGTGAATTAAGATGGGAGTTGGGTACTTGAAAACTTCTGCCCAGTCCACCTCCATTGGTAAAAAAGCACACAAAGAAATGTAGGCATCTTAACAGCAGTGTGTAGACAGAAATGGCAGGAGATCTGTCCATCATGAAATACTGACTGGATATTTTGACTGCATTAAAAAAGCCTTAAAAAAACCCCTTGACTGCATTAAAAAAATATCTTTTGATACTGTGGGAGAGCAATAAAGAATTGCTTTCATTTAGTCACACTGAGTGTGAGAAACTTGAAGCAGCCCCTGCCCTCTTGGTCTGAGCCGGGCTCCAGTTATGTATTTTTAAATGAATCACAGAATCATAGAAAATGGTGAATATATGCTAGATTGTACTTGGAGAGATTACTTTTCACTTCAGTTCCTAGCATCAGTGAGACGTGCCAGAGCCATTAATGCATTTCTTGGATTAGTTTAAGCTAATTGTCCTTCAGTCTTATGTATCGAAACGTACTCAAAATCGTATGCTAATGCCCCATTGATCCCTATGTATTCTTGCTTTTAAGTAGTATTAGTCAGCAGAGCAATGTAACAAATAAATTACTCTTCAGCACCATGTTAATTTGTCCCAGATCAAAATCCTAATGTGAGAGATGGTCAGAAAGAGCCTCATTTCTTGCACAGGGAGCAAGGAGGCTGTAGGATCCTTGTCCTCAAATAGCATTCTCTAAATGAACACTGGTCCAAGGCATCAGGAGAACAGAACCAAGCAGGCGCAGTGTAACTCTGCTGTCGGACCTCCTCTTTGTGCTGCCTTTTTTTTTTTTTCCTTCCAGTACTGTCAGCTTCTCTCAGTAATAACACCATCAGTATTTGCACTGGTAGTGACTCAGAGGTTAAGATACCCTTTTGATTCTCAAATTTCTTACTCCTTTTCCCCCTTAGGCTATGTCTACAGAAGAGCAATTTGACCAGCAGATGCTAGAGTCTCCTTTTGGCTTGCCAGAGCCCTGTCTAGAAGCCGGAGCTATTCTTAGTCCGACCAAAATTACTCCAGTCCCTAAACCCAGAACACCACAACCTGGGAAGCCTCAGGAGAGTGGGAGGAGCAGCGAAAGGCAGCCCCTCTTAGCAAGCACAGCCGAGACCATTGCACTGTCTCTCCCAAACACTTCCTTTGCCCCAAAGGTGCCACCACGAAGAAAGAAGTCAGCTCCTGCAGCCCTTCATCTGCAAGTTCTCCAGAGCAGCGAAAACCCACTTTTCAGTGGGCTCATGTTCAACTCCAACAACAACAATCCTGGGCTCTGCCCCCAGGCTCAGGATGCTCATGTGCCCGTGCAGCCTGCTCGCTCAGCTCCCACATCCTCTGCCAGCCCAGAGAACAACACAACTACACGTTCAACACTAAACACGGGAGAACCGACGGCTGACGTTCGGGGCACGCCTGCACTGGGCAGCCAGCACCCACAGCTCTGGGATAGCAGCTCCCTTCCAGAGAATGCCAATCTCTTGGACTTAGACCTGGATTCTTCCCGTCCTCTTTCCATGCAGGTGGTATCGGCTACTTCTCCAGCACACGCTCCAGCAAATTTAAAATACCCTGACTTGAAAGATTTCAGTCACTGGGTTACATTTAGTGATGATGAAGACAGTGGTGCACTGTCAGAAGGGTTTGACAAACTGCTTGTCGTAGAAGAAAAGAAAAATACCTCGATGAAGACAAATACCAATTTAGAATTGTAAAATTTTGTCCCTTTAATGGTCCTACAGAAATCATAATTAAGACGCAAAATAAAAAATCTTTTGAACACAGATTTTTATTTAAGGAAATAGATCACCTGTCCATGCTACATTTCATTTTCACTGCCCCTGGAGGGAAGTGTATAGAGTATATACAACCTAATATTATCTGTGGTTTGAAAAGTTCTTTATCCTAAGTTATTTCTCTTTAGTAATCCATCTTCAGATGTTTTATTTCAGGTACAAATCATATGTAAGAACGTGTAATGATGTATGGGGAAAAAAAACACTGAGAAAAACATTTTCCTATTAAATTTATATATTAATTTCTGTCACTTGAAATAAAGCACCCTTATCTTGAATAGTTAGGCTACTACAGTTATTCTGGAACAAACATCCAAAAGGGGACTATATCCCAGTGTAACTACAGCAGTAACACTGATACTGTTCTGCTACTTCGTTTCTGTTGTGGAAACAAGGCTCAGGCAGTATCTTGTAGATCTGTTGGCAGGCCTTAGTACTCACCTTGCTAAACTCATTTCTGTGCTAAAGTAAAATCAAAGGAAGATGTGTACGATGAGGCTGTAAAGCAGAACCATGAGAGGCAGGAAATGCCTGTTCTTACTCCAGACCAGGCAAGGGAACCTGGTCTGTATGACAACAGAACTCATCTAAGCACTACACTGTTAGTGGCACAGTAATTAACGTGCCTCAGCTATTTCATAAGGACTGGGTAGCCTCTCAAAATGTGGCTCCAACCTACCCTGAGATAAGAGGCAGCCCTTATTGGGTTTCTACCAAAACTCACCTAGGTTTTTGTTCACACCAAGCCCACTCCGAACAACACACCTGACAATGAAATAGCACGTGGACAGACAGTCCGTTTTGGAAGAGACGCTGAAGTCTGCTTGTGTATTAGCTATGCAGATACTGTGGAAATCTGGTGAGTAGCTGAGATCCACTGATGACATGTCATTAGCATATAGATTTCTTATGCTAATGACAGTTTAATAATTCTCTAGTCGTGTCCCTGTTCCAATTCTGCTTCTTTCTAAGAAAAATGCCATGTCAGTCTTTTATTTCCACAGTGCAGATGAGGAAAGAGCTGGTCTTGGAACCTAAGCTTACGCACACGCAACGCAAGCCTGAAACTATGCCGCAAGCGTCACAGCAGAACTCTCCCACAGAGAGGTCCAGCCGCTTCCAGCCTAACACCAAGTTTGCCCCCACGCAGCACAGCTCAGCTCAGCTCAGACACCAAACTGGTAGATCGGCAGGGGGTGGAAGTGTGTGGAGCTGCTGCTCTGTCCGTGCATTTCTGCTGATCCTCAGCTCTGGAGTCTGTCTGTTTTGTACCTGGGGAGGAGCTGCCTATGTGCTTCCCGCTCCCCTCAGCAGCTGTGGTGAAGCCCTGCTGTGGCGGAGTGGCAGGCGGCCCTGAGAAACAACACACTCACTGAACGTGAGCTGGGAAGGCTCAGAAATGGAACTCGATGTGGGCAACTGCACCTAAGACTGAGGCCAAATTTAAGCAGTATGCGCACCGCTGCAAATAAAGCTGGTGCTCAGGTGTGCTGAACATCCCTGCGGGGAGCCTACCTAGGAGGCAGGTGCAAGGCAACTACCACGATCTGTTCTGTGCAGTTTCTTGCAAACAAAAAGTTTAAAAGCTGATCATGTTTGATGGCTCAGCCTATGACAGCCAAAGTGGGGGAAGCTTCCCGTTAAACCCTGTAGAAACCTCTGGCAAGTGCTCCCATGTGCCTGCTTTGCTGGTCCCTGATGGTCACCCAGTGTTCCACCAGTGCCTACAGGGTGAGTGTTTCAGGTGAGACTGTAGGTCACTTACCAGGGTGGGCTGACTCGTGAAGCACTGCTGCTCAGCTCAAAGCAGACTTGATCTTCACAACGAAGTCATCTTTTGTTCATTAGCCAGCCAGCAGTCAGGCTTCTCAGAAGCCCAAGATGTTGGTGAGGGTAATCCATGATGCCAAGTGTGTCTGTTGCCTGCTCCAGCCGCGCAGGCTTCTGCCTTGCCTGTGCGGTAAAATGGGTGCAGTAAAACAAAGGGCTGTAGATGCCATTTTTTCAAAGCAGGCAGTTAAAAATACTGAACAGATTACAACTTGTCATGATAACTTAAGAGAAGCAGCAAGATATTTTCTTATTAAGGGAAGGAGAGCCTTTTTAAGCAGTTGGTGAAGCTGAAAAATTGCTCATTTACAGATGTATTTATTTTTTTTCAGAAAAGATGTATTTTTAAAAGTTCAGATATTTCTCCCCCCTCCCAGGAAAATTAATTGGCTTATTCTCAGCTTCTTGGAAACTGGGAATTCAGCCATTTTCTTACTTGTAATGCTTACCTGTTTCACTGCCAAATTTTGAACGCAAAACATCCCGTAAGAGAGGATGCTGCCTTTGCCTGAGCACCTGTCATCCTCCTCTGCTTCCTTATTTGCCAGACATTTTAAAAAAATCCCCCAAAACCTTCAAAGTCCCAACCAATAAGCCCCAGTTGTAAGCTTCTTACAGGGGTGTCAGTTGAACATGGTTGCAGGCTGGTGAATAATGCTGAAACAAAGTAGTTGTTTCCCTACAAGATGACACAAAGCCTTAGCTTCTTTGTCCTCCTTAAACCCCAGTAAATATTTATGGGCACATTTCAGTATAAAATGTTAAGAGCAGTAAAAAAGAAAGAGTACGTTATATGACCATATCCAGCATTTTCTGCTGAGATAATTAACAGCTCTAGGACAGCTAATTTACATGTTAATGAAAGCATTAGCAGGAAAGTCAATTAAAGTGGATTTATACAAGCCAAATAAAATCTGCTTCATTACTCTCCTTGAATGAGAGAAGTATCTGGCCTTTAGCATTATATCTTATGTCTCTGTATGTGACAAGTACGAATCCCTGCAGCTAGCTGGTTTATACTGTCGGGGAGAGCATACACTGTTCAGCCACAGCAAATCAAGGAACAGGCCGTCCAGCTGAAAAGGTTACAGCAAAGAATGAGGAGTCTCCGCGCTGGTGCCCAACACCCCAGCCAAGTGGGGTTTGGTTCTTTTTTTCAGAGGCAGGTGCTCATGACCTGAGTTCTAGTTTCAATGCTCAGGAAAAGCAGAGCCGGACCAGACTTGCTCTGCACTTGGGAAAGCATGACAGAAAACTCAAGCCCACAGGAGGTGGGGATTCCGTCCTCATTCAGGATGAAGCCAGGCCCAAACCAGAGCATGACAAGACACTGAGTAACTTGAACCATCTTTAGCTGGCATCCACAACGAGGTAACCCACAGCACGGCTCTGTCCTTAGCTCTACTGCCCTTTCTCACCAGGATGTTACCAGTGGCAACCAGTGTTCTCAGTCTCGAGGGCCACTGGGTGTTAGGGAGTGGCTGTGCCACAACATTTTTTATGTTGTGAACTCAGCACTTGAAAATCTTCGAATTATTGACACTGGCTGTGAAGCCAGGCATTAATGACTTGACTTAACCAGATGCAAGTATATAAGCATTTGTGTGCTTATTTCATGTGACAGACTGGCAAGAGACTTAACACCATGTGAGCTTGCCCAGGACCCTGTAGTACAGCAATTTTAAGTTGCTACAGGCATCCTGCTTGTTCAGCAGCATTTGCATTTGGGGTGGGTAAGTGGTTCTCCTTGGTATAGCAACTGCCTGATTTAGCTTTTTTTTAGGTGGGTGATCACTGAAACACAAAGAGAACCAAAATCAAACTATTGTTTAGAATTTCCATTCGTGACAAAACACAATTTTTTCTTTTTCCTTTTTTTGTCCAGAATTGACATTTTTACCAGATGGAAAATTTCTCCATTCTAGAGAGCTGCTCTGCCTGGCAGCACCATGGAGTGAAAGCCATTTTGCATGGCTGTAATCACAGCAATTAAAAACCTCAATGTCTGTTACTACTAGAAATACTACTAGAGTTATACAAGCGTGCTGGACAACAAGTGCAAGGGGATTGCCACATCTGCAGCTGGGTCCCCAGAGAGCTGGGCTTAAGGGCATAGTCTGAGACCTAAGAAGTTACACAAAGGCACAATTCTGAATTAATGTGACACCAGTGAAGCACAAGAGCATACATTTCTAATGGGAAGCAGGCATGAATGCTATACAGCAGACCCTCTGGCCCTCAAATCGATGTCAGTATGTGGCTTAGGAAGTACTTCTGCAAAAATCTAAAACGCATCAAACTGTTCAGTTTGGCAAAACCGATGACAAGCTATGTCCCCCCAGTACTATGCCTCTTACTGAAGATGAAGGATAAACATTACATTCTTCCACCAAAACATTTATTCATTACCAAAAAAAAATGATTTGGGTCTTTAACGAAAGTTAACACGTTATGAGAAGCAGCTGAGGGAACTGGGAGGTGTGTAGTCTGGAGAAAAGCAGGCTCAGGGGAGACCTTATCGGAGGTTGTAGCAAAGTGGAGGGGGGAGTTGTCAGTTTCTTTTCCCAGGTAATAGGACAAGAGGAAATGGCCTCAAGTTGTGCCAGGGAAGGTTTGCATTGGATGCCAGGAAAAACTTCTTCAGCAGAAAGGTTGTCAGGCATTGGAACAGGCTGCTCAGGAAAGTAGTTGAGTCCCCATTCCTGGAGGTATTGCAGAGACGTCTAGATGTGCACTCAGGGACATGGTTTAGTGGTGGACTTGGCAGTGTTAGGCTTATGGTTGGACTTAAATGATCTTAAAGGTATTTTCCAACCTAAATGATTCAATGATCAAGAGCATTCACTTGGAAGATCATTTGCCTTTAATACATTTTGTCACATGACTATTACATTTAAAAAAACATTACTGTATTCAGAAAACCCACAACCGACTTCAATGAACCCCCCCCCAACATATTAGTTTTAAAAGTTACACATATATACATACAGTTAAAAAAAGGAGAAAGTTGCCTCAAGATCCAGTAACAAAACATAGATGCATTTACTAACATGTAACATCATTATCAGAATCCCCATAAGCCAAAGAAGTCTATTAAAATCAGTACAAGATTTGTCACACTAAACACACACTCAGTTATTAGAAGTTGTGTCTATTCACAATAAATTCCATATACCTTTTACTTTGTGAATACAAAGTGTTCTAATAGATTTACACTCTGAAGTTTAAGCCACAGTGTAAAAAGGATGAATCTCTTCAGAAGTCACAAAAGTTCCGTTCCATTTCCTAGCTGAACTAGTGCCGTGCAGTGATCTTACCTACAGCTCTGTCAGGGGAAAAGCCCGCTCATTTTTGAGCTCTTGACTCTGCAGCTCCAACGGGTCAGGTTTCAACCTCCAGAAATTCATTTTCAGCTGGAGTGTTCTCCTGGGCTGGAGTGCCCTCACGTGGGAGCAGCTGAGGTGGCCCTGAGACCCGGCAGGGCTGCAAAGGCCACGGGTGCCCACCCCAAGCCTGCGTGGAACTGCAAAGCACATCCCCAAAGCTTCGGGAGCTTTCATGGCCGTGATTTAAGGTCAGTAATATTAGATCCATCCCGCATAAGTGATGCTGAGAGACAGCTCAAGCCTGTCATCAATACGGGCCTTAATTAACAAATGGCCAGCCACGGCAGGACAGCACAACCACAGCCTGTGTTTGTCTTCCAGGCGGGTTGGGGGGTGTAAAGAAAGGAAGGAAAGAAACCACAAGTAGGCTGCTTTTAACTACATGGCAAATTAGCTAAGAATTTTTAAAAGTGACTGAGCACTGCCTTCCCCTCCTCCTTGAAAAGAACTTATTTATCGTCAGTACTGTTAATGCAGCCTTAACAAAGTCAAATAAGACAACACTGTTGATTTTCTCTATAATTACACTAATAATTACACTTGGGTCTCAAGAAACCAAAACTTCTGGGATCTTCTGCATCTCCAACAGAACCTTTTGATAACCTGAATTTTTTTCCCACTTCGCTCTACTCTACCTGAGCTCCAAACTCTAAACATTAGCTTTCTTGTCAGGGCCAACATTTGCCTTACCCCACTTGAGAATTTTCAAAGCTCTTCTTTAAATCAGCTAAAGAAAATGTTTCTGAATGAGTAACATGAGCCAGAGATTTTGAGTGTACCCCTGCTCGGTGTGTCCCAAAAGCAAAGCAAAAGAGCTAAGCCTCTCTTCTCTATCTTCCACGCAAACAAACATGGAACTGCCCCAAGTGTGACTGGATACACACTATCCTAATGAAATCAATCTCACAAATTGCTAATATTAAGAGAAACATAACAAGGTGGTGGGCATTTATTTTGGTTTGTTTTCATTTTTATGGACAAATTAAAACAACTGCGGTTGTCTATGTGAGACAACCTACCAATCTCTCTCTTCCACAGAAAGCAGATGCCATATTTGCTGATAAATCTGGTTGGTCTATTAAATGAAAAGGCAAATTACAAAACCTCCTGTAACTGAGTCACTAGACCAAAATGCTACCTTCATTCACTTGGATAGTTTCTTGACTACTTCACTTGGACAGTAAACTAAAGCTTTGAGGCAGCCACATGCAACTTCTCTAATACAACAAATAACCACCTCACTTAGTTGTTCCTGATCTTCACTATAAGACTTTAGTCCCAGGCATATATTTACTTCAATGAGATCACCCACCTCCAAAGCAAGTGGGGTTTTTGCTCAAAGGAGATATCCCGGGCACTTTCCATAGTCTAGTTGTGTCACTCCAGAGGGGTATCTGCTGACTAAGTGAAACTTTCACTGAATGCTCAGCCTCTCACAGCCAAATTGCTGGAGAATTTACACACATTTATCAGCAGATCATGGTCACTCTCAGGCAACGCATTTTCTTTTTTGCCAAGTTTATAGGACTTCAGTTTGTTTTGAATAGATCTTAGCAATAATTTGGAGAGGTGTCCAAGTTGGAGATCTACTGAAAATTATTTTAGCAGCAGATACCATTGGCACAGAGTATCCTTGTAGTTCTGCAGATCCCCTAACAAATGTTAGAAGAACTTACTGTGTTACACCGAATGGAGGAAATAGGCAGCCAAGGATAACAAAAACTCAGTCTCCAAGTTCTTCGGCTAAAACATCTTGAATGAACTGCAGTGTACGCTGGTACAGGAAAGCATCCTTCTTCTTTGGCTTACAAATATTTAGATGATTAACATCCACTGGAATTAGGTCTCCAATTCCTAAATCTGGAAGAGGGAAAAAAAATCACCTAGCCTGAAAAGCGCATTTTGCAGTGGCAATTTCTTTCTCAAAAGCAATTTATCCTGCCTTCACTTTAACTGTTTTGTCTCCTTTATTTCTTAATGTGCTAAAAGCATCAGCACATACTGTTACAGTCAGAGAGAGCTATATATTGCTGCAAACCCCACACTGGTAAACCCTTAGGTCGGCGTTCTGCTGTCTTTATTGGGAATATATGAATGTACTTTTCTCCATGTAGACCACTGAAGAACCGAAACTTCACTTACCAGCACCTGGCTGACAACAAAGTCCTTATAAAATACGTTGATGAGGAGACTAAAAATTGGACAAGAATGAACCCAAAATATGCCACAAATCACCACACATTTCCAGGGAATAAAAAAATATTACATTGCTTAATTGTAGAATATAAAGCATTCCATTTTCAGCATTCTGAGGCACACTACAGCATTTCCTCTTACGTGACAGCTATCACTACTAATGAACTTTCCAATTGGGATGCTCTGACCGCCACATTCCAGTTTATTACCTGTTTGCTCAACCCCCTGAGAAATCCTCTTTAACCATGTACAATTACAGTGAAGCAGAATGAAGGCTTGCTTTCACGTGCCCAAGCAGGCTTGTAAGAAACAGTGAGTGACTGCACTGCCTGTCAGCTTGGGTTTTAAACAAAAAACCGACATGTGCCCTCTAAGGGCTTTTGAGAGTTTTGAGAGTGCTGTGTCATGTGTCATGTCTAGAAGAGGAGAAATATGCTAGAGTTCTAAGAATCACAGAATCACAGAATTGTTGCGGCTGGAAAAGACCTCTGAGATGATCAAGTCCAGCCTACGACCCAACACCGTCACATCAGCCAGACCATGGCACAAAGTGCCACATCCAGCCTCTCCTTAAACACCTCCAGGGGCCATGACTCCACCACAGCAGGGAGACTGTAGTTTAAACTCGGACAAAAGTCTAAACGAAAAAAACCCACAACAAAACGCGTATTTTTCTAGGTCTTTCTATCATAGCATTTATAGTCCTTCCTCATGATCGATGCTTACATGAATAAACACCAAATTAAATAAATTAAATGGCTATTTCACCTACTTGCTGATTCCGGAGGTACGACATGCAGTTTTATCATGCTGCCTATGTGTGTTGGTAAGGTTTCTGCAAAACTCAGCACTGAAAATTTCTTATCTTTGGCAAAAGACAGGAAGTCATCATTCAGCTCTTTAAGGGCAGGAGAATCTAAAAAGAACAACATAATTTCTGCAGTGTTATCCTAAATGTAAGATTATAGCATTTGTCTGGCAAGACCGCATTCCTAAAAAGGTGTTTTGGAAAAATTAATACTGCTGAGAAAGGAGTAGCATTTTGTTTGTAATCCCTTCTTCCAGCTATCATATGCAACAACTGTTTATTTTTGCATAGCACAGAATACTTTTAGAAAGTTCTAAACTCCAGCACACATTGAGTTAGAATGATTAGAATCATTACGGTTGGATCGTCTAAATGGCCCAAACTACTCTTCTGTAAATTTGTTCCAACTCCCTTTTTACCCCTTGCCTCTCCAATCTAATGAAACCACTACTAAGTTACAGGAATTCAACACACCACCTAAAACACCAAAAGGAGTTTGTTTTTTTAATCCAGCTTTTTCTGACAACACACTTAAAAAAAAAAAAAAGTATCATGAACAGATCAGTACAGATACCCCTGGTTAAATGGTAGCAAAGTGAGCGTACCCTTGCTGAGTTCTTTAACCTCCACAGATGGAAAGAGAAGATATCTGGCATTTATAGAATATTCAGCCAGCTGGGAACCATGGTGAGGTACACTATAAAATATGATTCCCCTGGTGTTGTTTATAATTTTATCCATTTCTGGATTCTTGGAAGCATCCACCAGCATCTTTTTGACTAGAAGACCTGGCAACAGAAACGGAATTAATGCAGGAATTTAAACCACTGTGACAATAACGATCATGCTATATTATCCATGAAACACCGAACCATATTCTTGCCTCAGCTGATTAGTTCTGAGTTTGTCAAATGTGTAAGATTAAGGTGAACAAAACAAACCTGAGGAAGCATTAAAATAAAATGTCAATGAAGGATGCAAATCCAATTCTGATTTGCTTTAAGTATTGCTAATGACATTTACTACGTGCCTGATCATGGAGAAAAATTTGCTTCTTGATTCCCACTTACATGAATTTCAACTCATTGATTTTGTGTTTTTAAATCAACACAGTAAAACCAAATGGCAAAAAAACCCTTTCAAAATGTATACACTATTGAATATGATGCACTAAATTAAAAAAAAAAAAAAGCAAGCAAGCAAGCAGAAATCTATTTTCCCTTTTTAGGTCTTTGCAAATGTTTTACATTATCCTGAATAACTGCATTTCAGATCAACTTTGGTTAACAGCTTATTCTGAAATAGAACAGCAAATAAGAAGCATTTGATATCAACCAACCAATGTGCTTACCCCCCATGCTATGTGACACCCACACCAGAGGTCTGTTTCCAATCCCAGCAGCTCTGAGCTTGTCAAGAAGCTCATTGCTCCTGTAAGCAATAGACTTCCTGCAAAGAGAAAACAAATGCAAGCATGATGAAGCGCGGCAGGTTAAAAGGCAACGTTAAAACAGCATGAATTTTCATAGCTGCATGTTTATGCAAGTGAATTAGCTGCGTAAACCAGTAATTACTTAATTACTGTTGCTACATTGAAAAATGCCAAAAGCTTTTCTAAGGTTGACTTTACAAGGACAACAGAACTGAGCAAAATTCAGTTCTTGATCTTGCTAGAAAGTTTTATCTTCACTCACTGCTCATTTCCTTCAGCTTTAGTTCAACAAACTTCTTTAGGAGTTTTAGATAGTTTCATTTACACCTTGTAACAAAATCATGTTTTCATTCTGTGAACGCATCATCAATGCATAATGAGCTTTTAACTCCTGAAACAAGAATATACCTAATGTCTGACAAAAATGTACTTTGGTACACAAAGCTCAAAATTTAAAGCAACGTACAGGAATTTAATAAGTAAGTGCACGATCAAGCAATGTATTAAAAAAATCACAGATAATCACAGAATCACATCAGATAACACCTGTTACACTTTCCAGACAATAATCTCTAAATGCTTTGTACTGGCATAGTATAAAAGTACAATAATATCCACTTTATAAATGAAGACACTGAGTTCTGGAAAAGACAAGCCACATGCTAGAGGTTGAAAATGAATCTGTGGTTCAGTTTAAAACCAAGGCCAACTCCCAACCCAAGCTTGAAAGTGCAACATTGTTGTTACAAGAATCAAACATAGGAGAGCCCTGGAAAATGAAAACATCGGATATTGGGGCAACCATTGTGCAAAATAATTCACTTCATCGCTATTGGTCCTCAGCATTCATGCTAGAAATTGCTTTTATAACACATACGAAAAAGATACTCAAATGTGTCTTTTCAACTGAACAACAGACTTTAGGATAACCGAGAGACAAAAAAATTCTTTTGAAACAGTGAATGAGCCTATACACTTACAGCAACCATAATGTGGTGATTTTACTGCTCCATTTTTATTCCTGCTAGTTAAAAATATCTTCAATATCTTTCACTGACCATATCAAATTATAACATAATCAAATACTATGCTTGGGTGACCATAAATGGCAGGTAATGTAATTTTCCATTTCATAATGAAAATTAAATTATCTTAAAATAAATTAGAAAATGTTTACTCCTTTTTCAAATTTTCTTCCATTATACTTACTCCTGACAGACACAGCAAAACAGTTCTCTTAGAATCATAGTATCACTGAGGTTGGAAAGGACCCTTAAGATCCTCAAGTGGTAAACCTGACGTGCCAAGTCAACCACTAAACCCCACATCTACACATATTCTAAACACCTCCAGGGATAGGGACTCCCCCACTTCCCTGGGCAGCCTGTTCCAGTGCTTGACAACCCTTTCAGTAACGACATTTTTCCTAATATCCAACCTAAACCTCTCCTGGTGCAACCTCAGGCCCTTTTGCCTCGTTCACTTATTACTTGGGAGAAGAGACCAGCCCCCACCGCACTACAACCTCCTTTCAGATAGTTGTAGAGAGTGATAAGGTCCCCCAAGTCTCCTTTTCTTCAGGCTGAACAACCCCAGTTCCCTCAGCTGCTCCTCGTAAGACTTTTGCTCGAGTTCCTTCACCAGCTGCAGAGCAGTTAGTAGGTGAAACAAGGTGCAAGTTCCAGTCGTCTTTGTTGAATCTACACTACTAGTTAAATGCTCAAGTATCTGTACAAGTGTTTGACAGAGTCAGATTAGGACCTGCCTGATTTAAAGATCCCTGAACTTAATTTTTAAGCTTAAAATCGTTTCAAGCTAAGTAACCTTCACAAGCTCAAATTATTTTTTTTTTTTCACAAGTCTAAAGTCACAGTACAGTCACTATTTTGCTGTGCTTATGAAGCATTATTGGCTCATTTTAATAAATATTCCCCTTAAGATATAAAATTGATGCTATATTTCCATCGAGTAATAGCATAATTTAGAGTGTCCCCTAAACATGATGCAGAACAGACCGTAAGAATGTAGGAAGCTGCCACAAGTAGTCATCCACAAGCCTAAAAAGCTCAAGCACACCCTGACTGTACCTAATGTTTTTCCAAACTCCATTTTCAAACGCAGCTGTTAAACGCACTGCTTGGCACTGATCCCAAGGATCAGCTTTTCTGTCCCTCCTGCTCCCCCTCCAAGCTGCAGACTCTGCGATTGTTACCTGTGAGCCTCAACAGGACATTTTGCTTTCCAGTCACTCAGATGGGTGTCATATTCCACAGAAATGATCCTGAGAGCAGGACAGTCTGAAGCCAGCCATGTCTACAGTAAAGAAAAGTGAAACAGGAAGGAGCTCATAACTGAAGTACTTAACAAACTCTTGTGAACAATTTAACAGCATTACATTACTATGGGGACATTATCAAGCAAGAGTTTTGCTCTTTGGTTAATCTCCAAACACATCTTATATGTAGACTATTATTCTTTTATTACACGCTGGGGAACTCTAGCTTTTGCCCGAGCCACAAAGTAGGCACAGGATGGAGATGGATTACTGACTCGTGCATTCCTGGCTCCCTCTCCTGGGTGAAATACGAATTACTAAGATAAACTGATAAGTCCTGTTGGTAAAGTTTTACCGAGTTACTTCGATGGTTGCTTGAAGCAGCAATTACTTATTGACCAACAACATTTAAGTACCAATCCCCAAAACCTGAGGTACTCAGACACCGATGAAAGGATACCTAATTTAAAATGTAATTTAATGTATCTTTTCTTCAGTGACAACACTGCATTAAAAAAAAAAAGTTAGCATGAGGAACTCCTTCTTGCACTATCAGGAGAATGATGGTGAGAGCATTAAATTTAGCAGGGATTTTCCTTTCCAAGAAGAACCTTTTACACATTTCAGCTTGCTAGCAAACATACATCAAGAAGTTGGAAAGTGCTCCTTGTGTAACATTACGAGTCATTTGATTCAAAAAAGACAGTGTAATTCAATATCTTCTGGACAGCTCTCATTAATAAGAAAACAGCAGCCATATGTGACAATGTTATTGACTTTTTACCTTCGGCCAGCACTGGCTGTAGTCCTCTTCCCCTTCTGAAGCCTTTTTAGCCAAACGCCGGTCCATGTCTTGCTGTCGCCAGGTTTTAAATGCTGCTCCCAAAAGACCATGAACAAAAAGGATGTCTGCTCTGATGGGCTGACTGATAGAGGAAAGGAATTTTTAAGAGATGCATCGTACGTTCTTTCAGCAAATTAAATTTACACAGAACTTTTAACCTAGGGAATGCCAAAATGTTAACACTATATGTGATTTCTTATCTTACGGAGAACATGTCACGATACTGGAATACAAAAAAAAGGATTCACCCAGAAAAGACAGATATAAGAAGGGGTATGGAAAGCATCCAGAAGTTGTATGTTTCTACGATGAAAAACACCATTCTCTACAGCTTTATCATCAAATTAGATCTTCACTGTAACCAGATTAACACCAATGACCCAGTGAATAGTTGCTACGAAGTGACACAGTGTGGTGGAGGCTGCTTCAGTCCCAGCTGCACCATCACTATTAAAAGAAGCTCAGGCTGTAAATTTACCACGTCTTAGGCCAACACAAGCTGCTGCCAACAGAATACAAGGCGCTACATCCCAAGACAGCTGGTGCGAGGGTTAAATGGTCGCAACACAAGGAAAGCAATAATTCATCTCACAGTTTGCATTTCAATTTTTCCACACGGTACAATAATGCTCCTTTTATGACCACGGATTGCTCCCATCACTCCTTTTGTTCTCCTGTTTGAGAAGCTAAATTTGGTCCTCTCAAGCCACCAAAGAAAGAGGAGCAGGTGACATGAACAAAGCAACGCTCCGACGTCAAAGTTTTGTACCTGAGTAGCTCAAAGTACAGCGCGATCAGCATCATCTGCTTTACCTGCTACGATACTGTGGATGCAAGACATAAACACCATCTGGATACTTTTCTTGCACCGTGTCCCTGTCTAGATTAGCCAAAGCTCTGGATGCATGGGAAGACTGAATGACGTGTGGGGATTTCATTACTTCAGCAAGCACAGGAACCCAACCTGCATTGAAAAAATAAAGTGGCAGGTTAAGTAATTAGAAGAATCACCCAGACAAAAGAATTTAGAAACAACATCCTCCAAAGTATACTTGTGAAAATAGATGTTAAAGCTTAGGAATGGTAACATCAAAACAAATTACTTCCATTCACCCTCTGTCTGAAGGAAAAGCCCTTCTTGGAAGAAAGTGTATCAGCAGGTCAGTGCAGTTGTCAGAGAGAGAACAGATCTCAAGCCTCTTTTTGCAGGTAAGATACAAGAAAGAGAAATGAAATGTCTCAAAGAAAAAAAATAAGTGTAAAATGCAAGACAGACTTAGAAAACAACCCACGGGAAAAACAGCAGGTGGAAAAATGGATGCTCACTGTGAGAGTACAATAATTTCTAATTTTAAAATCCAGTATGTGAAAAAGTTTAAGGAATTAAAATGTCAATGCTATTTTAAAAACAGTATACTATTTATACCTAAGAAACATAAGACACTTAATGAAGGAAACCTTTGAATACATTCCTCAGTAAAATTTTAAAGTCACAGAAAAACTAGACCCTTTATATCACTTTACCTTAGATAAAATATAGTTTCTTAGACATGGATGGGGATGTTCATAGACTACTGAGAACTGCAAAGGACTATTTTTTCTACACAGACATGGATATCTTTCTTTTAAATCCTGATAAAACTTACTGCAAGAGTAGTGTATAAATGTCAATTACATTAAAGACAAGTTCATAAATAAAACCTGGGAAGACTCTGAAGAGAGATTTTTAAATGGAAGCCAATTTGAAGAAGAAGAAACAATTTATTTAATGAGCACTGTTTCAAAATCAAGCACAGTACATTGATACTACGATAGCCATTACGTTGCTTATTCCAGATAGTTCCCTGTGGAATTAAGAAAAGGTCTCTGATTTTGCATTATTCTTAAATGAGCCAAGGTGAAGGGTCAAAAATATTGTTCAGAATCCTTCTGCCCCAGACACTCCCCCACAATTACTACACAGCCCATCATGCTTTTCCTCCTCTTCTTATGCCAGCAGTTTTTGCAAAGGAAAAGAGCCTTAGAGGTTCTTTTTGCCAGTAACGTGAACCAAATATCAACAAAGTCTAAATTTTCACCACCCATCAAACTTAGAAGGCCTCTGTCACACTGACATATACTCGCTAGACAGCATACAGGAGTTCTTAACCAACATAAACTGTCTATATGTTTTGTATTACAAAAACCCAACAACACCTCCCCAAATATACAAACCACACCACTGCCATTGTCTGTTTCATTTCACAAAAGCATTGAATTCTCTGAGAATTCTAGACTAGAATCTGACACTCAGACTGCTTGCCCTTGCTTTCCTTTTACCTGCACGTACTATGGATGAATGAAGACGTTCATCCAAAGCCATATTTCCAATGATGCGAATTATGTTCCTTTGTATTTTTGCTGAATCTTTTCGTAGCTGGTATATCCTCTGTAGTAGCTGAAGGCCTCCTTTAGCTTCAATTTTATCACAGTGAGAAGAAACCTAGCATTATACAGTAAAGACAATGATAATAAGTAGATGTTCTATAAAAGGGTCTTTGAGATGCTGTTAATTCACAAATTCAGGAATTTTAAAGAGCTGATATGATGCACAACTCTTTTTACACAGAAATTCTATTACTCTAGAATTTATTATGCCATAGTTGAAGAGGAAGTAAATATTTTAACATGCTAAATGCATGACTTCTATGGTTTTACAACCTGAAAGATGCTGAGTACCATCACGCTGCTCTCCTCCGCACCTGAGGGAGATGAGATTGCTCTCCACTTGGTGTGATCAAATTTCTACTTTCCCAGTAATACTGCTACCATTATTGATCTTAAAGGCAACAACAGACTCTAGTCCAGGCAGATGAATACACACTAATTATCAACTACTGATACTGGCTAAATGCTTGTAACTTGAACATGTCATTTACAGTAATTTAAAAAGTGTAGTAGTCCTGGAACTGCTCATGTCTTAAAGTCTGTGGCTTCCAACAAAGACAGAAACACACTCGGAATGAGTACAGTCACAACACATTTAAAATAAATCAGGAATATAATCAATTCTAGACTAAGTCAGAATTTCTGTGTATATGGAAGATGTGAAAGAAATGCTGGCAAACTGCACTTGAGCCATAACAATCTGGTATTCTCAATGCTATTTCTCAATGTTCTAGGTTGCCAAACAATTAAGTGCACACTGACAGTGCAACAACAGGAATCAAGAAGAATCTCTGTTACACAAAATCTATATTCTTCATCTGTGTCTGCAAAGAACAGAGTGGTCCTGGGAAGAGGCACTGCACTAGCTGCATGCTGTGCAATATTCTGCCCAAAGGAAGTGATGCTTGAAGGAGGGACCTTTATGAACATCTGATTAGAGTGAATTCATGCGCCTACTTTGCTTTCCGGAAACCTGGCACCAGTGAGACGAAGAGCCATAAAAAAAGGTGGCCTGTAAGTTTTCTGAAGTGATGTACACATCATCTCACACAAATCTGCAAAGACTTGGCACATCCCAGTATCTTTCTTACTAAGAAGCCACAGAATGGAAACACTGTTTCCTCATGGTATCTATCTCCAAGGGCTTCGAGTGTCAGCGGGAGGTGGCCCTACACAAAAGAGACTTGTAAAAGCCCTCTGGCCTTCAGGCATTCTCTCCTGCTTTTCCATGTCAGAGCTGCCCTTTTGCTTCTTCAAAGGTATATACAAGTTTATTAGAGGGAAATTATACAGGCTAAACAGCAATAATACCAGAACTTACATACACTTCCCACGAGAAAAAAGTAGTTTGTTATGCTGAATAGAGCTTTTCAGTTACGGTTTAAAGGACAAATTACCTTAGAATGCTGCACTAAAGCTTGCAAGCAAAAGAGTTCCACCGTCTCAGAAGGGATTTTACTCAGTGTCTCACAATATGGAAGTCCATTTCCTCCAAAACACCATAAGCCTCCCTGAAATGAGAAACAGTAAAAATTATACCGCGTTTTAAATGGCTACATAAAATAAGCATTTGTAAACTACAACGTTAAACATGTAATGATCTATAGAAATTGCTATAAAGAGTGCACAGCATGCATGCATTTTTCAAAATGTACAAATTACACAACAGTACACCATAAAAATATCTACTATTTTTAACAGAAAATATTAAATAGATTTTCAGTCAGTGGTCTCCATAGTCTATTAACTTCAAAAGATACAATAAAGGGCAAATTGTAAGATTTTCATTTTGCTAATGAATGTCTTCATTTAAGATCATTTGTTTAAGCATAAAAAAAGCAAAAATCAGACCGCAGCTAGACTTCTGTACTTGCAAAAATGAGGAGGAAAAAAAGGTCTTGAGCACACAGCAGTCTCTGAAGACCAGTCTCTCTCAGACATGCAGTAGGAAGACCAACACAACCTCAGAGAAGAACAGGTTTCTAGAACAGTGGGATTATCAAAATGCCTCCACATGCAGTGTCTTGCCAAAGCTTCCTTTGTAGCAGGAGCTCTGGCTGTGAAGACAGTAATGGAGTCATAGTGTAAAAATATTACACATAAATGTGTCATAGGAAATAAACAAGATACTGTATTCTAAAATCTGTAAATAAAGCCTGTCAGGCATAATTATTAAAATGTGGCAGTTATTTTTATTATTGTATCTTACAAAAAATAATGATCATTGACTAAAAAAGTCACAATTTCTTAACAAAAAAAAATCAAGATATAAGAGATAAAATTAAGAGATGGTTGGTGACATCAACATTAAAAATATTATTTTAGAGCCATAACTGCACTTTAAATGATGTTCCTAAAGCCACTTAGAAAATTGTTGGACAGACAGAATTGAAAAATTCCTAGTTTTCAAGTCCAAACAGACCACTAAAGTATTCCAAATCTGGTTTTGGCAACAGTGACCTGTTACAGGGAGCCACTTCCATGTGATACAACAAAGTTTACTATTTAAGGTGTGCTAACAACCTACAGTTTGCTAGACTTAACAGAGGTTTAGTGAAAGAACACTCAACTGATGGTAAGAGAAAACAAGAAAAAGTTATTTTAGGAGCACTGCAAGGGGAAGGAAAGGTTCTGGGCAAAACATGGAAATACCTGCTTTATGGGAAGGCTTGTCAGTAAAGATACAACCTTTCAACAGACCAACTAGTAGAGCTGGGAAAGATAAACAAGCTTTCAAGCCGACTGTTACCTATGTGGTACAATCACAAAGTCTCTGTATTTGTCTTCCTCTAATAATGCTCAAAAATATGGAAAACAAGGTTTGCATCTTCGAGCTCTACAGGAACGAAGCACCCGAATAGCTCTACTCCATAGATGGGAACTCACCCTTTGTGCAGCAAGAGTCTGGCTACTTTCACGTAAAGCAAGAGACGTGAAGTACTGGACACATGGATCAAGACCAGTCTGAGGTAAAGACACCAACAACAAGCGAAGTTCATCTTCTATAGGATAGTCCTGTGGGAAGTAAGCACAAACAACTCTGAGCTCTGTTCAAAGCGTGAAGCAAAATACAGAGAAAAGAAAGATCTGAAATAATGGAACCGGTCACATTAATAAGGCTGTAAAAGACGAACTCTGGACTTCAGTCTTCTGCAGCTTCGGTTTAACAGTTAGACCTGTAAAGACTCTGGTATCTAATAATTTTAAAACCACTGAGTGAAGAAAAGATTTAAACTTCATACCTTAGTGGCCTTACTGTAAGAGGCCCAGAAGGGCAAAAAGAAAAAACAGTTGTTCTTGGCACAGGTAGCTTAAAATTAAAATATAAATTTTTAGTAAAAAATAACAGACATTTCTTTTAAGCTTTTATCTTCGAAATATTAATACAGATGAATAATCATTTAATAATAATTTAATAATCCAGGGCAGGTGACAGGAAAAGAGATCCAACAAAGTACTTTTATATACCTGTAGTCGTGAAACTTGCAGTTACTCTAATCCTTGCTACAGTCAGAGATGGAAACATATCTGATGGGTAGAGCAACACTTGTTGCCACAAGGATTGCTTCAATTTCCCAAGCAGCAGATTGGGAACGCTTAGCTTCAATCACCTAGCACTCACACTGCTGTAAAAATAGCCTATATACAGAACCATATACTAGTATAACCTAGTACTTCAGGACTGAGAGGTACAGATGCACTATCGTGTAATGCTACAAAGATAAGGTAGCAAAACCTGAGAGTATCACTATCAATCAAAGTGGATTTTCAGAGTTTTGTTGGTTAAAATGTACAGGTATTCCCTGACAGGGACCTTTGCCAGCATTCACTCTGTTAGCATTACAAAAGACCCCTGATACTACACTCTGTGTGCCGATTCTGTTAAGAAACACAGTAAAGAAACAGAAGAAGCTGATATAAGTAATAAAACGGTAAAACAGAAGAAGCTGATACAATGACATCATTACTCCAACTAACTTATATACATACACTTACTAACTGACAAGAAAACAAAACATCAGACCTATCCAATATGAATTTGCTGGTACCCAAAAGCTGGCAATGAAGAGGTGGGCCTACAGCATGCCTAGGCATAAATAAAACAAGGCTGATAGATGTTACTGTAAGTGGAGACCTCAAAACCTCCGGAGGCATTTGGGAATTTAAGATGGATTACTTAAAGCTGTTCCAGGTGTCACATATTTGCATATCTGGTTAATTTGCAGTTAGTGTATCAAGGTACAATGCATTTCAGCAGCTAAAGTCATACTTAGTGAATTTTCTGTTGGAATACTATTCAATTGCATCTAACAAGTACTGTTATAAGTTAAATAAAACTTGGTTATAGTAATAACACTAAAGGTTGTGTCCTTTCTAAAACGTCTAAATTCTCACATAAGTAAATTGTCAAAAGGAGAACAGCAGAATTTTTGACAAAAAACAGTGAGTATCTCTACCTTAGTGACTGAATGTGTTGGAGGAATTTTTCCAGGCAGCAAATCTGTGTTGCATCTGCTCTTGGAAGTCACATGGTGCATTCAGAACGGTTTCCCTACTTATATAATCGAGGTTAAAGCCATGTGCCAGAACGCGAACTAGAGCACCACATCAGCACGGAGGATGAAAAGGCCCCCAGGAGCGCACTCTCTGTAGAGGACTCTGTCAGTGTCAACAGGGCAATCTAGGATGACTTAATCTAATGTTGCTCTTGTTTTTTGCTTGTTAGAGACAGAGCAGCAGCATGTGCATGGGACTCGTAACCGCCTTAAACTTCACTGCTAGTAAATGCATAACGTGGACATACAGCCCGGGAACAATAATTGATCACCACTCCCCTCCTTATTTCTTTCCATCATGCCATTCGCTAATGCAGATATACTACAAGGGAACATCACTGTGTTATAGTTTTGTATTTTAATCTTAATTCTACTATTTGTTATCTACTTTAGAACTCCATTTTAGTATTGCTACCAGCAATGAAAGCACTAAAAGCAAGCAAGCAAGGAAAGAAAATCATCTAATACCTACTTTTCATTTACTTACATTCTTTATTTTTGGCAGCGGTGGTGGAGGCAGGAAAAAGCGAAGGTCTACATCTTTGGATCGAGCCAAGCCTATAGCAGTCCTTTGATCACAGGTTTGGGCAACTGTACCATACTGATAATCTGTAGGACAAGAACTCCAGTGTTAGGGTTAAAACTAACCTTAAATATATCATTTCATTTTAAATGCTTCTGATCTGCTTTGTTAATATACTTGAAAACAGAAGCACCTCTCTGTAACCTACATAAATAACCTCTGATTTTGTAAACACAGATTCCAAAAGACCCTTATGAGGTAGCTGGGAAGAATGAGTGTTTGCAAAACATCCAAATACTACAGCAATGAGCACTACAGAGAAAAGGAGATAACAAAAAGCAACTAGATACACAAATACTGGCCATCTTGTGCACCGAGATCGCTTCCTAACAGTATTCTCCTACAAACAAGAGACTGTTATACTAAATTAGTACACATGGCTTCAGTTTTGGTACAGCCTAGGTTTCAAATGTTTTCCAACACAGCTTTTTGGGGTAACTAATTAGAATTTTATAGAGTAATTAATCAGAATTTTATTAATTAATTAGAATTTGATAGAGACAATCTGAAACAAGATTCCCGCAGCATGGGAAGAGTGAAAGGTTGTCAACTGATTGGATAACCAGAATAGCAAGGGTCAAGATTAGAGTGTCACGTGGTTCGTAGGGACTAGTGACAGAGGGGGAAGGAGGACACACAAATACACCCCTCTCCCTCTTTACTTGGGGTTTCAAGGATATTCACCATTAGAGAAACAGGGAGGACTTATTACTACCAAATAATAACCTGGATGAAAAAAGGCTTACAGAAAATGCTTGCGCATACAAGTCCTCTACCTCTAGTTCGTCATGACTACCTATTAGCTCTTAACGAATTTTTATTAACTGAATCAAGGTCTTAAACATATTCCCCTACAGAGCCTTACAAAAAGTCACAGCCAGAACTAGTGACCTTATGAGCAATTCCAACAGAAAAATTTAGGAACCAATGAACACAAAGTGCTCTCCCACGCCACAGCAGCAGCTGTGATTCTCTAGTGGGGTACAGAGAGAGGCTGACACTACAGATGCACGCTCAGTATCAAGGTAACAGGAAAGAATAATTGCTTGAAATGTCAATAATCTTTCTTCATTTTAGACCAAACTTCAGAGCGTATTTACAGTTCTTGTAGCTATTAGGCTTCTTTTTATGCTGGTAGCAGACGTGCAACAGCTAACTGAGACTTCGTCATGTTTCTGGGATGAATTAGGCTACATCAGCATACGTTACCATGCCAGTGACTGTTGTTTGCCAGGTCTTGGACAGCCTGCAGCCGGACCTCTTTGTCTTCTGACTGACTTCTCTTTAAGAGGAGCCATAAAGCACATTCATGATCCTCCCCATCAAATGTACTGAATTTTTCTTTTATTAGGAAAAGACCAAGTAAAAGTCAGGTTACTATTAGTGTGCATTTTAATGGTTACATTTTTATTCATTGAGTAAAAAAACCCCCACAAAATATTTCTTATAATATTTGAATATTAGTTGACAGTGATTTTGAGTGTAATGTTTGAATAGTGAGTTAGTACAATAAATAATGACAGAATGGCATTAGCACAATGCTGATCCTTAAATTAATAGGATGGTTTTGATTCATTTTAGTAGCATTAAGTTGATATTTCATATGTATATGTTACACATACACAGACTAGCAGGAGCTGGAAATTATTAGCAACTCTGGAGACTTTGACCTTGAACAATTAATTTCATAGCACCACAGTGGAGGTACATGTTGTTACAACCACTTAACACGTAGTTAAATGAGAACAGATAGTATGCCCCAGGAATACAGTTTCTCATATGAACTAATTTTTTTCTTTTAAATTACTCTATAAAGCAGTGACACACTGTTCCAAAAATACCGTGTTGCTTTCAGTTAATATTGGCGATTCTAATGCAAATATAATGCGAGCCTTTTTCCTGCCTCCACCACCATTGCAAAAAATAAAGAATGTAAGTAAATCAGATTTTTGGAGTATTTTGTCCCACAAACACCTTTTGTACACAAAACTGGTATCAGGCATTAACCTGGTATCTTAAGTTTCAAATCTCTTCTGAAACAGGGAAAAAAACCCTCAAATCTCTTCTCAGCCATCACTTTCATTTAAGGAAAAATAATGGGTTTAATACAGAGAAAAGACACTAACAATCTATATTAATACAGGAAATTATAGTAATATTACGACCATTTCAGACACGAAAGAACATGTTAAGCTTTTAAGAAAAATAATTCTACTTTCTAAAAGGCTGATGTTTTACTGTTCAAAGATAATAATAATCATAGATAAAGCCATGCTTTCAATACCTACCATTAAAAGGTCTCCGGAAAAATTTAGCCTCTGTTTCTAGAATTTTCCTCACAGCCTTATGGATTTCTTTTCTAGCTTGGTATGTGATCCCTATGAGAATATTTTTAGATTACTGAAAGTCTGAAAGAAAGTTCCATTTCCATTATTTTTCATATATGTATATACAAAGGCAAATGTAAGGACTTGTACTTGGGAAAACGTAATCCAGGAGTGCAGCACAAGCACAGTGCATCTACCCGGCTGGGGAGCAGCCCTGGGGGAAGGGACCTGGGGGTGCCGGGGGACAACAAGGTCAATAGGAGCGAGAAGTGTGCTGCTGTCGCAAAGAAAGCCACCAGGATGCTGGAGTGCATCAACAAGGACACCACCAGCAGCAGAGATAAAGAAGTCATTACTCCACTTGACTCAGCACTTGTCAGGCCACACGTAGAATGCTGCATTCAGTTTTGGTCCCCGCTGTACAAAAAAGCTGTGGACAGGCTGGAGAGGGTCCAGAGAAGGGCCACAAAGATGACTGAAGAAGTGGGAAGTCTGAAAGACCTGGGTTTCCTCAGCCTTGAGAAAAGAAGGCTTAGGGGAAAACTTATCACCATACTCCAGTATTTCAAGGGCAGCTACAAAGGCAATGGGACTCCCTTTTTACAAGGAGTCGCAAAGAAAAGATGAGGGGTAATGGGTACAAGTTAGTCTTGAGGAGATTCCAGTTGGACACAAGAGGAAAATTTTTCACAATAAGAACAGTCAGCCATTGAAATTATCTCCCCATACATCACAGGCACTCCAACACTGGACGCTTTTAAGATACAGCTGAACAGCGTGTGGGGACATCTTGTCTTGACTGTGCTTTTGCCAAGAAAGCTTGGACCACATGGTCCTTGAGGTCCCTTGAACCTGATATTCTACGACATATATACATGTGAAATGTAGCTATATACACATACACATATATATGTATATGGACGAACAGAGAGAGAATCATCTCATACACAGACGACTGTATTTATATAACTATCTTAAAAAAACAGCCACCAGGTTAAAATAAATACAGTGACATTGTGAGGAATATTGTTTTCATAAAAGACCATGGAAATATATTTTTCCTTATATAAGGGTGACTTCCAGAAACATTCTATTCTCTTAAAATTCTATTTTTAGAACCCAAATAATTATGCATCTTACCTTGATATTCACTTGAATTTAGAGAAGCTGTACGTATGTATACATAGGATTTAAGTTTTTCTTGATGTATAGCTTGAGTATCGATTTTCAATAACTTCTTTAAGGACAGGACTTCGTATGTAATGAATACAAAACCTCTTTAAACAAAAGAAACGGCATATGAATATTAATTACAAAAAATTATGATGGGAAAAACACATTAACAACCATTTTGGCATCAATCATTCAAATTTTAGCCAATACATAAGAGCTCACAGCTTATTTTAATTTAGCAAAGAGGGAAAAAAAAATCTCAAATATTTAAAATAAGCAATAACGATCATATAATATGCTTAAAAACTGTACTTTATCATGCCTAAAGGTCTCCCAATATTGTAAGATTTTTGAAAGATATATGAATTAAAATTTTAACTGTACACACAGGTTACATATATGCTTGTCAGTTACAACTTACCCTAGTATGAGTGATCCAGTTACCTTTGCAATTTTTCCTTGAAAAAGAATGAAAAATACATGTCAAACACAGCTGTGTGCATCACCTTAATATAAACATAGTATTTGCTTAGCAGACACTAAGAATTTCCGTCTTTAGGAGTAATCTTTTTAAAAATTTTTTCCATTGCTCTCTGATTTTCAGGAAATCATCACCTGAATTTACAAACAGATAAATATTACTTGACTAGAATTTCCCAGTCTCCTAAGCAAGATGATAAAACATGTGTCCTGCCAGTGCTATTTAGTTTGAGTATCGCTACCTATCAACTACATTCCTTGCTTAGCTGCAGGAATCAACAGCAAACTTCCTCTGCCCACATCACTAGCATTCATTTGGAACTCCATATGATTTTAAGGAGTTAACTTTTTCTTAAATGGCATGGATATTTCTTCAGTGTATACAAATACATACAGGAGTATGTGTGTTCTTTGAAAAGTCTGCAGAAGCTTCCCAAGAAAAAATACTTTAAAAATAATTCCACTGAATTTGACTTATAAAGCAAATATCTGAATAAATGCGACACTTGCAACAATTTCCCTTTTGAGTCTAAGGATTCCTGTCAGATTTGAGCTATTTTTTCTGGACAAAGTTGAGCTGATTATCTGTATGTAAAGATCTCCATATAGAAAAACTCTATTACTACCAATAGCAGCAAACCCAGTGGAACATATCTCACCTATCATGAATAATTTCTTTTCCTCAGCATGAACTGTGAGATTTGCCCCACAACCACCGCCACTAGGTTCTGTCTTTGCTAGATCATAAGAAGTTTGGTATGCAGACAAGAGGCAGCTACATGTTGAATAACTGGCAGAGAAGGCTGAAAAGGCAAAAGCATGCAATGCTTCCTGTAGACCAGAAATAGAAATATCCTATCTTTTAATGTTCAGAAGTAAACTTTGGAATCATAAGATCTCTCATTCTATACAGAACATATCAAAGAAAGCAGAGACTAAGAATGGAAGGCTGCAGAGCTAATATCAGTAAATAAGGAAGAAGAAACAATAGAAATAAACTTTATTCAGACTTCTCGGATACAATTGTTTCACGGCTTTAGAGGTTAAAAAAATAAATCAGATATAAATCAGAGCTTAAGTAGTTTAATAAGATTGTGTCTGGGGAGGATCCTCATCTTGTGTTCTAACCCCAGATAATCTGCTGATATCACTTTACACACCACTATGGAAAGCAAGGTCAGAAGGAGACATCCACTTTAGGCAAATAAATGATTTTGATCACAAAGTATTCAGGGATTTAAATCTTTTGTACAATTGAATTATGCAGGCCATCATACCAGATTTTTCCTTTTTACTAACACCTCAGATCAATAAATATAGGACTGTACTTACTGATATCATTCCATGGTAGGTGAGTTTTTGTGGCTGGACTGGCAGTTCCTATTTGTCTATAGCAAAATATAGCATAAGCGGCCACTGACATTCTGTATATAAAGAAAAAAAAAAGGTTATGATTGATTTGAGAATTAGAGCAGAAAACCAGCAGCAGTTTTCTTTCCTATCTGTTTCTAGCAAAGGTCATAATAAACCATTTTATGTCGTTTTGCTCCATATAAAATGGTCTAATTAAACTCCTCAATTTAATAGGCTGCATTTCAATTATAAGAAAAAATTAAAGTAGTTTTTCATACAATTATGCTGATTTTCATGACTATGTGTCACCAACTAATTTCTCTGCTTATAAGTCTCCTTTCCTGTTTCTCAGAAACTCTCCCTTAAATACAGTTACGGTCATATCTTCATCAAGACATCACTCAGCGTGACATGGGCTTTAAAACAACTCAGTCAACAACTGCTTTTAAAGTTCATAACTGATTTTATTAGCAAGTGTCTTTTATTTTAACTAACAAAGCTCGAAGACCTACTACATATTTTTGCCTTTAAAGGGCAAATCAGACTAATACTTCAAGAATGCAAAAACTCTACAACTAATAAAAATAAGTATAAGTTCTAAAACGCTCTGATTCTATAGGGTCATGAAACTCATATGCATGCTTACAGGTAAAACACAGAGGATGCATCTCATTCTATAAAAATTCTTACATGTGCAAAAGAATGAAAACTGAGCCATACTCATGACGAAGAGGAGAATCTTTTCTAAAATTAAGACCTTAGCAATTCAGCATTATGAATACAGAGAATACTGACAGACTAACTGCATTGCATTCACTGAATGCTGAAATCAAACTAAGGAATATAGAACATCTTTTCCAAATAGTCACAAACAAATGATGCACGTAACATATTTTAGAACTACCAAAGTTCTGAATGTAGAAACGACTCAAGACAAGCATGAATCTTTCTGACAGTAATATGGACTCCATGAAGATGCTATTCGAGTGTTTCAGAAACATGAAAGGATTTATTCCCTTGTCCTATTATGATGCTAGACACTGATTTTTTCCCCATTTTACAGGTAGCAAAATGCAATTCTGCACCTTCCTTACACATTCTAGGTACTACCTTGCCACTTTGAACAAGTGGGACTATTCAGGAGGGACTGTAGAAGAGCCATGCTCTTTAGCTCAGTGATCAAGGTTGCATCTCAACCACTGCACAATGAAGTTCAAAGAAAGTATATATGTATCAGTTGAGCACTGAAAATCAAGGCAAGGGCAGTCACAGCACAGTTTCTTGGTTTCTGCCGCTCACATATTTTTACCATTCTATGTAGCAAATGCGACTGCCTTTACAGCTGATTTATGTAAGAAACTTACCCAAAGTTAGGAAAATAAACAAATTGCCTTTGGCAATCCATGACAATCAAATTATACGCATCTGCTGAAGCCTTAATCTCAGGTCTTAATACATAGAACATGTAGTAATTTTAGCGCAAGAATTATGCCAAAATCCACAAAGAATATTAAAGTTCTGTTACAACCACAAAATACACAAATATCTGTTGCTGCACACACTACAGAAATAACATGAAATTAATATTTTATGACAAGTGAAATTTTACTGCGTGCATTGATACACTTATCCTTACTGAACTACTGAATTAAGTTAAGCCACTTAAACAGATTTAAAGCCACATCACTATCTATCATACATTTAACAAAGTATTTTCTTGGAAACATAAGTGTCCTTATTAAATGTCAAACTGAGTCCATACCATACAATGACAATTTACTCAAAATGATAAAATGTCATGCGTGTAAATTCAGATTAGTAACTCTGATCTTGAAATATGGGAGCCCCTGATATTCTCCTCCAATTTAGGATAACCTCTACAGTCCAAAAAAGAACTTGCATCACTTTGAATGTCAGTGTCCAGTTTCTCTAAACAGGGGACCTTTGTTGTTTCTTTCCATTAACATGCCTTCCGTCTCTCTCCGCTACCTCAAAAAACAACCTCAAAAGTTGTATTGTTTCCCTGTTCTTTTATGTGTGTTTGGGACATTTGGGGAAATGTCAGCTTTACCACAGCACTACCACCATCACAAAACGGAAAACTTTTTGCCTTCTGTCACACCGTGCTTATCCATTCACTTCAGCAGAGTACACAGCCCTTTGAAAACGCTTTTAAGACATTAATAATCAGACTTCTGGAGCCATCTGCCTCCCAAGTCTCTAGTTAATCTATGGCAGTTCCATTCTTTATTCACAGAACCACAGCATTCACATTTGTTCTTCTACCCACCCACAGCCCATAACTACGTTAACCACCATGTTCAGGGACAGCAGGTACAACAACGCCCCCAATCCAAAACAAGCACAAGGGGTAGGTGCCTTTTTTTTTTTTTTTTGGTTGCCAGGGACCTCTGTTCAGGCCTGAAAGCAAATGTGCTGGGCCCTACCCAAATCTAAGGCAAAAGGGCCCGTTTTTCACCCCGTTTCTCAGCTGGGTCAGGAAGCTCTGCAGCCTCCAACAGGCTCCTGCGCCGGCCCGTGCCTACGAGGCCGTGTGGTGCCAACACAACAGCTACAGGGGCACGTTAAAAGCAAAAAAAGAGACAATTTCGGCCAAAGCAACATCTCAACGGCCAAGGAGCCCGGCGGGGACAGCTCCGCTCCCTGAGGGGAG
>NW_009705345.1:0-276 GCF_000703405.1 Apaloderma vittatum
AATACAGGGACATTTCAGTTATTGCTTACAAGTGCTTACACCTGGAAGCATCTTTTTGCAGGCTCTGGGGACATTCTTTTGGCCAGCTGAAATATCTGCTGATGCTGAAATTAAGGGCGACTGAACCTGTTCCTCCCCATGATGGTCAGGGTGCCCTACAGAGATATTCATCCAGCAGAATGGAGTCATGTGCCATAGGCAGAGCTCACTCTCTCTCTTCTCCTTCTCCATCTGCTGGATGTAATAAATCCTTATTCACTATACTGGCAGTGGGCT
>NW_009705346.1:0-16197 GCF_000703405.1 Apaloderma vittatum
TCCGGCTGAGCCAACCCAATACAGTTACATAAAGAATAATTTGACATTTTTTGGGCAGGTAAGGATCCTTACGTTTCCGCACAAATACGTGGTCATTACTGAGCATCATCAAATTGCAGTAGTGGGTTTTTGCAACTGGAAACACAAACATACATCCACTTGCAAAGAAAAAAAAGTGGAGTATTTTTCTATATTTGTATTTCTTTAATTAGAAATATGCTACTAAGTATATATTTTAAATACTTTCCATTAATTATGTAGTTTAATAACATTTTGAAGACATATTCAGTACTTGGAGAAAGTAGTATCTACTGTTTTCAGTCTAGAGAATAGGCAGAAAAGAAACACAAACCAACTACATTCAGGCCCTGAGCTACACAAAAAAGAGTTACAAAATAGTATACGAGCAGATTACAGATCAGATAGGTATTTATCTGCAAAAGAGAAACATTTTTTGCTAATAGTGTAATGTACACACTGGCAATTCCTAAGACATATGCATTGAAAAAAGGGAAGATCACAAAGCATGATCAATATAAATTGTAAAACAAACGGTACAATACAAAATGTATTTAAAATTGTAAAATATAGCACTAGGCTAAAAACTGGGGCGGGGAGGAAAGCAGTTATGAAAAATAAATTGCTTAATTACAAGATCATCTGTGCAGGATTGGAGATACAATAGCATTTTATCTGGGAAATTCCATATGGCCTTACAAATGAAGACGCCTATCATTGGACTTCAGGGAACATGGTGAGAAGATTAGCATCTAACTCCAAGAACCTGATTCAAAATATAAAAGTGCTTTGAAGTGCTGCTTCATCTCGTGGACATCCTTCTCTTTGGGAATCAGAAAATACTAATTAAAATTTCTATGTCTACACATACTCCAAAATTTGTCAGGAATACAATCTTAAAAGGTAATTTTCATAGAATCATAGAATCATAGAACAATTCAGGTTGGAAAAGACCCTTGGGATCATCGAGTTCAACCATTGACCCTACACTACAAGTTCACCCCTAAACCTTATCACCCAATGCCACATCTAAGCGACAATTTAAACACATCCAGGGATGGTGACTCAACTACCTACCTAGGCAGTCTATTCCAGTGTCTGACCACTCTTTCTGTGAAGAATTTCTTCCTAATGTCCAGCCTAAACTTGCCCTGTTGCAACTTGAAACCATTCCCCCTGGTTCTGTCCCTAATTACCTATGAGAAGAGACCAGCACCAACCTCTCTACAATGTCCTTTCAAGTAATTGTAGAGTATGATGAGGTCCCCCCTCGGCCTCCTCTTGGTCAAATTGAACAGACCCAGCTCCCACAATCACTCCTTGTAAGACCTGTTCTCCAGGCCCTTCACCAGCTTTGTTGCCCTCTTCTGCACTCGCTCCAGCACCTCGATATCGCTCAAGGTCCGGCCTCACCAGTGCTGAGTACAGAGGGACAATCACCTCCCTTCTTCTGCTGGTCACAAAATTTCTAATACAAGCCAGGATGCCGTTGGCCTTCTTGGCCACCTGGGCACTCTGCTGGCTCATATTCAGTCAACTGTCAGTTAGAACGCCCAGGTCCTTTTCCACCGTACATCCTTCCAGCCACCCTTCTCCAAGCCTGTAGTGCTGCATGGGGTTGCCCTGACCAAAATGCAGGACTGTACACTTGGCTCTATTGCATTTCATACAGTTGGCCTGGGCCCATCAATCCAGTCTGTCCAGGTCCCTCTGTAGAGCCTTTCTACCCTCCAGCACATCGACACTCCCTCCCAGCTTGGTGTCATCTGCAAACTTGCTGAGGGTGCACACCTTTTAGTAATGTGTGTGTTGAATCACACAATGTGTCTTTTCTTCTTCTTTGCCTGGTTTTTGTTAATGTGGACTATCAGTGGGATGGCTTTTACAGAATCTCTCTTAGTCAACAGGACAGAATCTGTCCCTTCCTCCCCTGCATTGTCAAATTCTATCTTACCCTAGTGACTACAAGGGAAGAAAGACATGGAAAGAAAGAGAAACTGAGGAATTTTGGATGGTCACATAAGCAGTGGCCCTTGGCAGAACATCAAAATCTTGTGCACAAACACTGAAAAGAGAAGAAGCTGTTGTGGGTTGGGGATAATTTGTGCATGATGGTACACACGATGTCTCATCTTCCTCCTCTATAAATATGTTCATGGAATATTAATGAATGAATAAAAAAGGTAGCTATTAGGGATCTTAAAAACAAGAGCCAAACAGCACGTTTGATTAAGGTCTACTGTGCAGTGCAGTTGTTTGCAAAGGTCTCTGTGGAGTTATGTCGTGTTTCTCCATTCCGAGCTGTAACTTCCTCATTATTTTGAGCATTTCATGCTTAAAAAGCTTTTTGTTCATGGTATGTTATTCCACACAAGCTGATTTCATTAATTTTTAAAACCAAATTACAATCCTGTTGTGAGGTTTTGGGACCATATGGCCTACACAGTGTACCTATAATGAGCAATATTTCTTCCTTTCAGGTGTGCTTGCTACTTTATTCTAATTTTGTGAAAGCATGATCCCAAATTCTCTTAGAAAGTCTGGACTCTTCAGACCAAAGGGTTTATGTTATACCCATGGCAGTAGAGTATGACCTGTTCTGTTATGCTGGCAAAAATGAGCATATGCTTTAATATTGAACTCGAAAGAAGACATTTTGTGTTTTAAAAACTACATGTTTTAAAATCAGTTTCAGACAGAAATCACACACAGTGACTTATGAAGACCAGTACAAACTGTTTTCCTCTAACTTGGTTTATTTCAATATTTTTCAACAGTGTTTCTGTAATTACTTGTTTACATTGTATAAGCACTTTGAGCCCACATAAAAAGTTTATTTTCTTTTCACTCCCCAGTAAAAATCAATTCTTCCTGTCCTCAGTAAATCTCAGTAAATGTTTATATTTTTCAGTCAAAATAGCCTCATTACTTGTGATATCTCCTGTTATCCTTAATTGCTTGATGGATTTTTTGAAAAATCCTAAGATATATAGATTGGAAACTACCTAACTTTAAAAAAATAGATGTCAGCCTGTCTTTACTGTGATATGAAATTAATTTGAACTTAAGAAAAGTGGCACTTTTTGTAATTTTACAATGCAGGTGATTTCATATAATAACTATTTCAATGGAAGACTGAAACAGTACATCTCTTCTGATAAAAAGTATATATGCTTGTATTTGAATGTAATTTCAGAAGAATGTGTCTAATATGACTTCTGAACATAGCTGTAATAAATAGTTTTATATCTGATTTTTGTCTATAACTTGTATGTATTTGCATGCTTGTTCTTAGAATGAAGGCTAAGCAGTGCTCTTGCTTGTTTACTTTTATGTTTTCATATTCCGAGGGGAAGAATTTCATAATTAGAAATTTTTAACATCTTCAGCAGACAATTTAATTTGCACATTACTCATTATTTTAGGATACTCATAATAGCCTCTTTATTATTCAGCCTCTGATGAAAGGATATACTTGATAAGTGAAATAGTGTTTAGAAAGAGATCAATTCTGATATCAAAATATATAGAAAGGAACATTAGAGATTTTCTAACTTTAAAAACAGAAGCACAAATAAATGAAGTATAATAGCAATGATGGTGCTTTTTTGTAATTTTTTTTTTTTTTATAATATGACATTGCCTTCCTCCTACTTGTCTTGAACAAGGAAACACCTATTCTCTGGTGATAGGATCAGAGAATCATAAAATTGTTTAAGTTGGAAAAGACCATTAAGATTGAGTCCAACTGTTAACCTAGCAATTCCACGTGCATTACTAAACCATGTCCTAAGCACCACATCTACACATCTTTTAAATACCTCCAGTAATTGTGATGCAATCACTTCCCTGGGAAGCCTGTTCCAGTGCTTGAAAACACTTTCAGTGAAGAAGTTGTTCCTAATTTCCAATTAGGATATTAGGAAATGATGCAACTCAAGGCCATTTCCTCTTGCCTTATTGCAAGAAACCAAAAACCTCCTTTCTGGCAGTTGTAGAGAGCGATAAGGTCTCCCCTCAGCCTCCTTTTCTCCAAGATAAACAACCCAAGTTCTTTCAGCTGCTCCTCATAAGACAGCTCTCGATTCCCTTCACCAGCTTGTTGCCCTTCTCTGGACACAAGCCAGAACCTCAATATCTTTCTTGCAATGAGAGGCTCAAAACTGAAGACAGTGTTCAAGGTGTGGCCTCACCAGTGCCAAGTACAGGGAGACATTACTTCCCTAGTCCTGCTGTCCACACTATTTCTGATAAAGGACCCAGCACTTGGCCTTGTTGAACGTCATACAATTGGCCTTGACCCATCTATCCATCCTGTCCAGATCCCTCTGAAGAACCTCCCTACTCTCCAACAGATCAACATTCCCACCCCACTTAGTGTTGTCCGCAAATTTAGTGAGGGTGCACTCGATACCCTCATCCAGATCAATGATAAAGGTAATAAACAGAACTGGCACCGGTACTGCTCCCTGGAGAACACCTTGTGTGACTGGCTGCTAAATGGATTTAACTGCATTCTCCACCACTCTTTGGGACTGGCCATCCAGACAGTTCTTCTACCCAGTGAAGAGTACACCCATCCAAGACATGAGCTATCAGTTTCTCCAGGAGAAAGAATGCTTTGAGAAATGGTGTCAGTCTTTGCTAAAGTCCAAGAAGACAACATCCACAGCCTTTCCCTTATTCACTAAGGGGGTCATCTTGTTGTAGAAGATCAGTTTAGTCAAACAGGGCCTACCTTTCTTAAACCCATGCTGACTGGGCCTGATCACCTTGTTGTCCTCTGCGTGCTGTGTGATGGCACTCAAGATGACCTGCTCCATAACCTTTCCTGGCACCAAGGTCAGGCAGACGGGCCTGTAGTTTCCCAGATTCTCCTTTTGGCCCTACATGTAGATGAGCATCACATTTGCTAACCTCCAGTCCGCTTGGAGCTCCCCAGTTAGCCAGGTCTGATGGTAAGTAATGGAAAATGCCTTCATGAGCACTTCAGTCAGCTTGCTCTGTATCCTTGGATGTCCTACCCTATAGACTTGTGGTTGTCTAAGCGGTATATCAGGTAACTAATCATTTCCTCTTGGTTTATGGGGACCTCATTCTGCTCCCCACACGTGTCTTCCTGCTCAGGGGGCTGGGTACCCAGAGAACAGCTGGTCTTAACATTAAAAACTTAGGCAAAGAAGGCAGTAAGTACCTCAGCCTTTTCCTTATCCTTGTTTCCTATGTTTTCTCCCACATCCAATAAAAGATGGAAATTCTCCTTAGCCCTGCTTTTGTTGCTAATGTATTTATAGAAACATTTTTAATTGTCGTTTACAACAGTAGACTGAACAAGTTCTAGTTATGCTTTAGACCTTCTAATCTTCTCCCTGTATATCCTCATGACATCCTTGTCCTCCAAAGTTGCCTGCTCCCAGGGCTTTTATCAGACAGCTGTTCTATCTATGAGTCTTAGACCTCTGATATCTAATGGATATATCTAAGGGACAGTGAGGACCGCCTCTGCGTTCTTCTCTCAGCACAGCCACCATCCCGTAATGAATTTTTCTATATTCCTCTTTTCAATAGGTTGAGTGCTTCTCCTGCTCCATGCTCTATTATCTCTCATGAGATATTACAGATTCCATGACATCCACTCCTAAAGAGTAACAAATGTCCAATCACGGACTGGAATAAAAGGAAGATGAAACTGTACCATAGAGGAAGGGAATGAGTCAGAGAATAAGTAAGAGATAAATGCATGGTTCAAATACAGAGAAAACTTGGATAACTTCCAGAAGGTAAAAGGAGGAAGAGAGAAAACACACAATAAAGGAAGCATTCAAAAAGTAATAGGAAATTGAATGAACAGAAAGATAGTTTTTAAACGTATTTATTATAGGTACAGAGCTTCTTAATGCAGTACAGCAAACATAAATGAAAATCTGTGTCCACTCTTACTCTAAGTTAATCCAGTTCATAAAAAATTTTCTTTTATTGTACTTTCTTATAATAATAATGCATGTTAATATATATAATGTGTACAGATTTTAAACACAGATTTTTCCAGGTGTGCCATGAGTGCCTTTCATTTCAAATACAGTTCTTTGGCAGCAGAGAAGATAATTAGGAATAAAAAAACCAGCAGCTTTTTGTTGGCAAAGCCTTGTTATAAACTGGCAATCTTGACAAAGGCAATTACAGGATAAAACTGATGTCCTTCTATTTAAAATAATTTTGTGGATGAAAATTAGATTTTGCATTTTCTAAAGTGTGTACAGTTTCTTACCCACTACATCTTCACTTAAACTAGAAAAGACTACCTTGCCTGCTGCATTGCTATGCTTGTTGGATAAAATAAATTAGTTTCAAAATGAAGCCTGGGGAAAGTGCTGCTCTATAGTCAGTCACTTGAGCATGATTAACTTGCTTTTTAAAATAGCTTGGTAGCATAACAAGAGTTCTGTTTTGCTTGATTAAATAATACATAGAATTAATGGGATGAATCTTGTTCTAGGGTGCAATCTGTAAAAAAAAGTATACTTTTATTCCTGCTAAGACTTTTTTGTTTGATTTTCAGAGATTTTATAAATCATACAGGTAAACCAGAAAAGAGTAATATCAATTTCATGTGCAGCTCATTTTCCCTTGATTGCACACTGAATCATTATATTTTAGTTGCTACTGCTATGGAATATCAGTGAACGTACTCCTCTTTGCATATGCAAAATTGTGTAAAGGTAAGCACTTAAGTCATTGTAACTATGAGTGAAAATTAACTTGTTCTTTTTTTTTTTTTTAAATAAGGTGAAACTGAAGTCCTGCTGAAATTATTTAAGAAATCTGTGATACATTTCAGCAGATTTGGGTATTAAATCTAGTGCTCTAGCAAAATCATTAGCTACAGCCCTCTCTGATTTCAGTTCAGTGTAACACTCTCATTTAAATCCTTAAGTAGATTCCAATTGCCTAGAACATGCAGGATGACCCAACTCAAGTGGCAATTTCACCTAAATTAAGACTACAAGAGTCAGCGCATGGACTGTTTTATGGTTTTACCATAAATATTCTCACCTAACCTTTCCTATGCTTCATATACTTCCTTGATATTTATTGAGTAGGAACCCTAGAGTAATTTGGGTAGGAATGGACCTTGTGACATTTGTAGTCCAATCTCCTGCTCAAAGCAGTCTCAGATCTGAGGTCAGGGCAGGTTTCTCAGGGTTGTGTCCAGCTGGGTCATGAAAACTTCCAAGGATAGAGGCTGCACAACATCTCTGAGCAGCCTGTACCATTGCTTGATTGTCTTCAGGGTGAAAAAATTTCACTTTATGTCTAGTTTGAACCTCTCTTTTGAGTTTATATCCATTGTCTCTTGTCCTCTCACTATGTTCCACCAGAGAGGATTGTGGTATAGTCTTCTCAAAGACCTCCCTACAGGTCTGGACAGATAATAAGTGCCCCCAAAGCCACCTCTTTTTCAGGTCTAAAAAGCACCAGTCCCTCACCTTCTCCTCAGAGGGCAAGTGCTCCTATCCCTTGAGTATTTTGATGGTCCTTCTCAGATCTGACTCCAGTTTATCAGTTTGTATTGTACTGGGGGACCCAACATCTACCCACAGAATCTAGGTGTCAACTGAGTGCTGATCACTTCCTCTGATCAACTACTCGATGTTCACCCATGCAGACCCAGATGCTGCTTGCCTTCTTTACTGCCAGGGCGCACCAATGGCTCGTGTTCAGCTTGCTCTCTGCTGAGATCCCTAGGTCATTTTTGGCAGAGCTATTCCCCAATCAAGCAGTCCCCAGCCTGCATGAGTGCAGAGACTCTTCTTCCCAGGTGCATGACTTGGCATTTTTTGTTGAATTTTGAAACCTTCCTGCTGGCCCATTTCTCCATTTTGTTTAGGTCCCTCTGAATTTCAGCCCTGCCCATTAGCACTTACCTACTTGTTCCCTGAGGTAAAAAAAATACTTTATGAAAGCACTCTTCACCAAGAAACACCTTAGTCATCTAAAGGGAGAAGCCTCTGGAAATTTTTCCAGTTGAAGAGATGACAGACAATATCTTCTCATATGAAATGTGATCAGTTGTCTGTCTTTTTTCATATCCAGCTTGTACACATTCTGTGTGCTAAATTTGAAAATGTTCAGCAGTGAAAGAACTTTATTTATGTTGTGGTCTGGAGCACACTGTGAAGTGCAGCAGCCTCATACCCAGTGTAACTGGTGCAGGTGGTGAATGGTGGTTCACGAGTCAAACAAACAGTCAGAATTGGAGAGAACATGAAGGCTAATCCATTCTTAGCCATTTTTTGTGTCCTCACATGACCTTCACTGCTGATTTGGTGCAACTTTGGGTTTGATTTGCTTATGAATAAGGCTGCTTCAGAAGAACCCAGGATCTGAACCACTTTTGTTGAAAGAAGTATTGAGTTTGTTTGAATCTTTAGACAGTACTTTTTCTCTGTTTTCCAATGTGCTAAATTCCACTCATTGCTTTGTCAGTGCCAGAAATCCTGGAGCCAGGCTTGTCATTTGCAGACAGGTCCATTCATGTATGTGCTGTGTTTTTCCCTCACTGGAGCATCCAGCGAGTTTCATCTCATCCAAAAGACAAAGAAGTGAATATCTTCCTCCTGTCTTTTTTTCTCTGACAGATATACCTGCCAAACTCTGTGATTCATGTGATAAAGTCAGGAGTGTCTTTTTGGACACTGGTATTAAGACCTTTCCATCAACTCACACATCAGAAAAGTCCTTCATTATTTCATTTCAGGTTGACAGTAGGGTGCTGGTTTTTTTTTCCCAAGTGGATTGCAGTATGTCTGTGTCAGAGTAGACTGAGAGGTTATGCTGTAGAGCAAGAGGTCGTTCACCTGTCCTCATACAACAGCTGATTATGGCAGATGAATTCAGAGAGCCAGGCACTAATTAGAGTGAACAAAATTCATTTCTTTCCACAGTCTCAATGCACTGAATTTAGGCTGAAAGAAGGGTTTGTATCTTTCTTGCCTCACAAGCAACGTAGCTTCTCAGGTACGCATGATCCTTATGTTTTCCTTGCACAGTATGATAGAGATGGTCACTGAAAAAAGGCAAATGATGTAGGCCGAGGCCAGCTGCTATAGCAGCCAGCATCACCAATTCTTTCTCCCAGTTCTCAGCTCCAGTTTAACATTAATATGCTACTGAATTCGAAATTAAAAGTTTATTCCTGTTATCTCTGTCATCTGCACCCAATCACTACCTTTTTTTTCTCTCGTTGTTTTTCTAATGTTATTCAGCCTACTGAGCTCTTCTACCAGCTCATCCTGGAATGACTTCACAGGGCTAACATACCCCAAAATCCCCATATTATTCCAGTAAGATTTCCCTGCATGGCTATAAAGCATGACAACTTCTATTGCTCTCTTTTATCCTCAGTCACTGTTCAGCTATAGATTTATTTTACCTTTTTGATCTTTCTCATAAATCAATTCCTTCAGGACTCTTTATTGCTTTGCATCCATTTCATGGTCTTGCTCTGTTTTCATCAATATCCTCTGAAGACTTCATGTCCAGGACTGTGTCCTCCCCTGAGTGGTACAGAGGGATATTGTCTCTTTTTTCTTCTTTCTTATGATGCAGCTTCAAAAGCAGCCCTTTGTAACATATTATTTTATTTGAGTTTATTTATGAATATTTTGACATGAAAAGAGGCTTTAAGTGCAAAAACATCTAAACAAGTCCTGAACTGAAGCGTATCTTCTTAGTTCTCTTGTAACCCTGAAAATTCTGGCAGCTTGTGCTCTCTTCACCATGGATCACAGTCTTATTTTATTTTCAAAGTAAACATTTTATTTGTGTGTTGGCTGGTGAACTGTGTTAATAGCAATGCAGGAGAACGCTGCAAGAGTAGGTGTAGTTATATTGATGGAGAACTGAGATAACAGTGTTGACTTTGCATGACCATTCTAACCTGGACCTCACATTAGCTCTGTTCCAGATCCTAGAGGCACTAAAACATCTAGTGCCAGCTCCCTAAACTCATACAAACTGAAAAAGAAACCTGAAGCTATTTTTCATTCAGGTTTTGAGGAGTGGCCAGTATTTTCAACTTTTTTCTTGTTATTTTGTAGATTGCCTATTAAATTTTGGAGGAAATAAAACTAAAAAAAAAAAAAAAGCTCAAATGAAAAAGATTCCAAAGGACCCTGTCATCTTTAGATGTTCAACTTCTGACAGACTATCCAGGCTTATATGAGTCTTCTCCATGATCAAAGAGGAAGAGTGTGTCACTGCTCCGAATAGAAATCAGAATAGCTAGTTCTCTTTTTTGTTCAAAACACCATTCCTCTTAATCTGAATTTACTGGCCAGAACAATGTTTTTCTTAATCTACTTGCACCTGGTTCTTTTTTTTATTTCTAAAAGATGTTTTGTTGGAAAGTTTCAAATTGTTCCTGCTATCTCTTTGAATAGATGACAGTTATAGCACCTCATTAGTTCTTACTGAGGACTGGGCAACCTCAAGCACTCAAGTGAATACAGTAAAGCTGAAATTTAAGCAGTGCCTCACAAAATGAGATAGAAAAGTTATGAGTTAAACTGTTGTCGATTCTTCTTCCAAACCTAATGATTCTACAATAATCTTTTCCTAGTTTAAAGTGTCATTCAGGTATTCCCTCCATCTCCTTCACTAGAGCTGCTTGCTGCCATCCATTTTACACACTACATCAGCCTTGTCATCTGTCACAAGTTCCAGAACTCAGAGTCACCTGAGCACTTCTCAGGCAGGGCGGATTTTCCTAAAGCTACTGGAACCTCTGTGCAGTTGATCAGTAGTTCATCAACAGCATACTCTCTAGCTTTTAAGTGTTTGAAATCCCAGCATTGCCTTCTTCCATAAATACAACTGTTAATTTTCAGTGAAAATGGGGAAAAAAAGGTCAAATATTCTTTACTTCTACTAGCATTTGTTTTCTTCTGCTTGGTGCTCCAGTCTTATCTTCTTCTTTGTGTTTTTGTGCTGCTTCATGTTTTATAGCACATCAGACACAATAATGGTCATATGCCTCATACCTGATTATTTCTATGCTCAAATTTGCTGAAACATATTCTGGAAACTTTCCAATATTACAAGGGCAACAAATATTTTTCATAAAACAGAACAGACGGTAGGCACCTTTGTCTTTATTATGGCGTTAGGTCCAGATGCTAAGATAAGGGTGGAGCTTTGTTCACTGAGACCAATACTTTCTGCTTATTTCACACTGTGTTAAAATTATCATTAAAATGCATCTTTCTATGACCCAGTATCTTGGGTTTATATGTGCAATTGCTTGTGTGTTTTTATTTTCCCACTTATTTCTAATAAGACAAGTGCGAACTTAAATGTAATCTCAGAATAGCAGCAGTCAAAAAATCTCTTCCGGTTGATAACTGTTCCCAGCTAATGATCTCATATTCTGTTAATATATATCAAGCTTCTGGGGTGAGTTTTGAGAATTCTGGGGTGAGTTATGAGAACTGGGCAAAGATTCCTTGTCAGAATAGGTCTCAGTTCTCGCAAGGCAGGATAGATCCAAGAGTGGAACTGAAAAAGATGTGGGAGATTATATGAATCTTAGGATCTAACTCACATAGATATTTTAAGAGTATATTTTTTTTACTTCAGAACACAGTGAATTACACCAAACAGACTTCCTTCTACCAAAAACTAGCATAGCTGAGTAATACCATTTAAGAATCCCTCCAAAGTTGCTAATGCCCTGTCTTTAAACTACAAAATTCAAATAGTGACCTACTCTAGACTAACCTGGAAATTCAGTCAAGTCACTTCTGTAACCTGCAAGCTGAATATATGGATAGTCATAGATAAACATACCTTGGAGGAAGATAAATAATTACATGCTATGATGAAGAGCAGAGGAGTTCCCTCAAAGGCATAAAAAGATACAGAGTAACATAACAATGTCAAGTCAATGCATTTTGAGGCCTCAGTCTTTATGATGCACAGTGAAATGACCTTCTTTGGGAAGTTGTGCAGTATTGCGTTTAGTTCAGTGTATTGCTTTATTTGAATTACACTTCCTACAAATGTTCACTCACATAAAACACTTCTTCACCCCCCAAAAATAGGTCAGAGAATGGTACTTGGATTGGAAAGCCAAAACATTGTGAGCTAGGAAATGCCAGAGTCAAGGCTGTTTGTCTCCAGTAAACCCTCATGTGAATGTGCACATTAAATCTTTAATTACATGGTCACATACTATTTTTCCCAAAGGACTTCTGATTCACTCAGCAGAAAAGTTAGAAAGTGCTCAGTGAATGAGGAAGAAAAAGGATCAGCTATTCAAAAGGCAGTATTATCTTGAAAGAAAGCTAAAGACTTTTTGGCCAATAGTACAAAACTGATACAAAAGAACTTGATTTTTATTTGACAGAAGTGAAGTGAGTGAATACTTAGCAGTTGCATCAGGATGTCAAAATACTGGTAAATATTTGACTTGGAATTAGATTGGAAGCATCCCATTTTCCTAAACAATTTTAAAGAATACTTATGTACTTAATTTCCAGAAACCTTTAAAAGGGTAAAGCTGTGTGACGTTTATTAATGTCAGTAGTAGTTGCACAACTAAATTCTTCTGCAACACCACAAATTTTCCTCCATATTGTATTTAATAGATCTCATGCACAGTTTGAAACAAACGATAAGATGGTGCAGTTACACAGACAAATGATAAAGTAAGCAAGTGTTTTTAGTTGTATTTAATTGCTAGTCAATAGGTCGGCTGGAGGAAAAAAAGAAGTGCTCTAATTTCAATGCTAGGAAGATAGAACATGGCAGCAGTAGAATAAGTATATTGTGGATGATCAGGTAATTCCACTATATGGAGCATAGTTGGAAGATTATTAGACACAGGACAGCACAGCACTCCCATTCTGCCTTAGCCTGCATTATTTTTCTCTGTTTATGATTTATTGTCTTACCTTACGAAGATTATTCACCATCTGGAAGAGCCCATATATCACCCAAACCAGAAGGCAGTAGGCAAGATCTGGGAAAGAAAGCCAAGTACTTCGTTCACTTATTCCAAAAGAAATCTGAGATAAATCAAAAGCAATCAGGGCCACCACCTTTTTTTGAAGGCAAAAGAAGAGGTGAAGCAGTGGCCTAAAAGTCAGCCTCCAAAATCTCAAGGCCATGTCATTTACTATAGCTCAAGCTAACATTTTATATATTCAGCTAAAAGATCGATTTTTTTTTCAGCTCCTTGCCACATTGTAAAATTCCAGTAATTTAGACTGGATTTTTCAGTGTTAGGTGTTTCAGTTCATCTGTGCCCAGTAGCATAGCTATTAATTTCTCTGGGGGAAGAAAAAAAACAACCCACAACCCAAACAAACTAGCTAAACTGAGAATGTCACATACCAGACCTGTGCAGATTGAAAATTACTTTCCCTATATTTTTTTTCTCTCAGATTCTATAGGTTACTTTGTCCTCTGACACTGGTGTCTAAGACCACAAAGACATCTCTCTTGTGCTTAATATTCTCCAAGCTAATAATCAAATTCAAGACTGAGCAGGATAAAAAAGAGACAGGTTTAATCCAATTTAGACTATTATAGACAATTTCTAAACTGCAGTTTTCTTGGACATTTATAAACTATTCGATGCTATGCCAGCCAATAAAGTTCACTGCTATCTGTAACTAATCAGCAGTTTAACCATAGACAGGCCTCGTCTAATCAACTCATGAGTGCCAACAAAGTGTGACTACTCTCCCTTGTATCTACGAAACAAAGCTGCTAAATCAGAAAGTCGAGTTTTAAGCCATTAGCTTTCCACCTAGCAAACTAGTATGGTACAAACACACAAAGTAGATCTAAATGAAACATGAAAAATATTCAGAGGTGAGACAGTTATGGGATAGGGTGCCTGCAGGTGGTTTAAAATATATGGCATATAAGTCTCATTGGGTTGCCTGCACTTTCGGACTGTTAGAAGGAAATAAGGAAACATTTTCACTGTGCGTTATTCATTCATTAGGTTTATGGAGCTGTTTCAGGCTCTGAAAAATATCTGTGTTATGCTTTATGATGAACTAGCTGGGCAATCTTTCCATTGTGCAATTCATGGGCACTTAATCTGGGGGAAAACAATTTTTTTTCTGTCCTCCCAGTTTAATTCTTATGTGTGTGTCTTTAAATAGGTCTCAGGTTTTCTGTATTGTTACCTAACCTGTTGGTTTGGTTTTATTTGGCATGCAACAATTCTGAGCTGCTTTACTCATTCTGTGTTTTTATGTTGAAACAAGTTACCTAGCACAGCTAGCTTCAGATTTATTTTAATAAATCTCTAAATAAGTGTGAGTTTGAACTACAACTTTAATTACGGACGGTAGGACAAAGAGCAAACTTAACAAAAAAGTACTTAACAAAAACAACTACAGAAGCAGATTGTTGAAACAGAAGTTTGACCTAGGTATGTCATTCTATTATTGTTTGAAATTTGAAGCAGCTAAGTTTTGATCTTTCAAAGGCATGCTCAGAGGCTTAGTTTAACTCGTTAAAATCAATTAGGCTCTTTGCAATGCAAAATGGCAAGCAGGTGCATTTATCTTTCTAGTACCATAGCCTAAGCATGCCTATAATCAAAATTTCACATGAAAGGTCACAATGTCAGTGTTTAACAGCTTTTAGGGAAAGCAATGAAATCATATGTTAATCTGAACTCTATATGTTTCTCAGCTCATTTTATTTGTTAAAGACAAAAAGTGACCAAGTTTGAAGGGAAAAAAAATGGAATATGGTATTTAAGAGACCACCACCCTCCATGATGTACTTCCACACAAGAACTGTTCACCACAACATGGTTTTTTTTTTGTTTTTGAACCATCAGTTGCCATCCCACAGAAATTCATGCAAAACTGATTTAAATAAGGCAAATCCTTTACTCCTGTGGGCTTTGAATCACTGAGAAAAATGAACAGCTCTGCTTTGAGGAAGATTAAGCTTTTATTGTAAAGAATTTTGATGAAAATAATGGCAATGGTTGTCACAGCTTTGATTCTGACCATGCTTAGTCTCTGAAGTTACCTTCTTCCATCTGGTCAGTTCTCAGTAGCTTAAAGGTAGCAGATAAGAAGAGTTTAGTAGTCAAGCCAGATGATTTTCTCACTCAGATCTTTGGGAAAAAATGCACTGGTGCTAGTGAAATTGGAACTACCTGTTTGCAACATTAAGAGCATTTCACTTCAGAGACAAGCTTCAGGAAAGTGGATTTAAGCGTTTTAATGCAAGAAGTCTTCTGCATACAAAATCTATCTTATATCACTTAATCTTCTGAGGTGGATGAGAGAGAAATGTGGAAAAAAGTTAATAATCAACTTGTGCTAGTTCTAATACTGCCAACTCGTGTGTGTCACATCACTATTTTCGGCAATAAGTAAGGGAATTAGTAAGAGGAAACAGTGAGCAGGGAATAGCTGTGACACAATACATATAGACAAAAATTTTAGGGCTAACACAAGTCAGGCTTGTAGTGTGCATCACGTGAAGAAATATAGCAGAAATATAAAGTTGCTATGTATCTCTGAGACAACAGTTCTTAGTCTAAAAGAAGATTTTCCGTAAACCTCAGCATGTCTTCACTATTTGTGAAGAGTATTCTTTCCCCCTAAGGTCCTGTAGCCTTGGCTTGTTGCCAGGCTGTTAGTAAATAACCTAATCATGCGATCCTTATTAAAACAAATGTATGGTTGATATTTATTAAGCCAGTTGTGCCATCTATCATATTTACCTACACGTAGCTGCAGTGTCTGTAAAGGACACAGGATACACACGTGTACCCTGGGGCCAATATTCCTATAAGCCTTGATCTGGGAATTGATCATGAACTCTTCTTTCAGGCAGAATTTCTAGAAGGAAACCACATATCATTTTTTCTTAATACGTTATATAGACAAGTTACAACAATATTGTCGACCTTACTGCTATCTAAGCTGATGCTCAGTTTTAGAATCATAGAATCATAGAACAATTCAGGTTGGAAAAGACCCTTGGGATCATCGAGTCCAGCCATTAACCCTACACAACAAGTTCACCCCTAAACCATATCACCCAATGCCACATCTAAGTGACAATTTAAACACATCCAGGGATGGCAACTCAACCACCTCCCTAGGCAGTCTATTCCAGTGTCTGACCACTCTT
>NW_009705346.1:16228-31082 GCF_000703405.1 Apaloderma vittatum
TCTTCCTAATGTCCAGCCTAAACTTGCCCTGTTGCAACTTGAAACCATTCCCCCTGGTTCTGTCAAAACCAGGAGGTGTCAAAACCATCTAGGTGTCAAAAATTTTAGTATTTATATACAGGTGTGAAGAAAAATGTTTATGTCTTATTTTTCACTGCTGCAAACCAAAAATCTGGTAATTGAATCCAAATTGTTCCAGAACAATATCCTCTAAACATCTACAAAAAGATTATCATCTTAAAACTATTTTTGTGAAATGCTTTTGCACATGCTTAATGCTACACATCTGAGTAACAGTTCATAAGAATTACTAATATGCAATGTAAAGGATTTTTATAGCTCCTTTAGAAACTCTAGTACAATTGAGAATACTAACATCTTTATAGTATTTTGAATTGTGAAGAAACACAAAGTGATTCTAGTTTTTAATACATAAAAATGTTTTGCTTATATTGCAAATCGACTAAGTCAATTAAGAAAGTATTGTTAAACTGGCTTTTTTGTGAGCTGCGTAGATCTATATCATAATTAAGTAAAAGAACATGAAATAACATAAGAAAAATATTTTACAGACTAAGAAATAGCATCAGTTCTAGGAGAAAACAACAGTGGAATTAGAATAAATTGGGATGCAGAAATGAAGAAGAAAATTGGCAAAATTAACAAGTCAATAAAGATAACAAATACAAAAAAAATAAATCTAAGATATGGTGAATGCCATTTCATCTAGAAAGGCAAAGGAAGTGATTTGATCTTTTAAAAGCAACAAAGAAATTTTGTTGCAAATGGCTCTCTTAGCTTTTCTGATGAACAGTGTAGATTGACTGTCAATCATCTTAACAATGCTGAAAGAGAAACTATCTAAGGTTGAAGCAGCGGATTTGTTTCATAAAAAGACTAGACATTCACTTCAGTCATAAATTGCTTTTCTTTTTTTTTTAAATTACTTAATTTTATATGCCAGATGAACTTATAGGCAGGAAAATGAGATAAAATTATATACAGCTGTGAAGCATTTTAGTTCTTTATAAAAATATTTATGTAGTATATGAGCCTTTTTGTAAGAGAACACTTGAGCAAATGTTAATTAGTTCTTCAATTATATTTAGATTCTTACTCGAATTTACAGAGATGCTTATTGGTATTTTTATGCCAACGTGAACCAAGAAAGAAATGATCAACAGCCAGCACTTCAACACAGAAGGGCTTTCAGGTCTCAAGAGACTAGTTCCCTTCTAGAAAGCGTAATGCAGCCTGATTCCGCTCAAGAGAATTTACATATTGTCAAGATCAAACCCAAATGTTCTCTTCGATGAAGGTGCGGAAAGTTTATAAAGTGTTGCAAGACTTGCTAAGATTTTTCATGAAGAGGAATTTGCCTGCAGACTAAAAGCATCATTGGGAGTCAAAGTAGCCATGCTAGTTGCATACATGAGTTAACAGGTAAAGGAAACAAGTCTGTGCTAACCTGGATAGGTTGTTCTTGAAAATCCTGTCTCCATTACGAGCATATACCTGAGCCATATACCTGACTTGGTGTCCATGACCATCCAAATGCTTTGCATGTGTTCAGTGCTAAGTTCATGAGTAGCTCTGATGAGTTTGTGTGAACATTCAGAAGGTTCAAAGGGAAAAAATAAACATTTCCAAGTCTAAATTCAAGGTAATATCCAAGCTCCCCAGTCAGCTTCTCCTGTTTTGAAGATAAGTGTTTTAAGGCAACCTAACAGTGATGGCTTTATGCTTACCCAACTCAGGAAGAATTTACTTCTTACATTTTCAATTATCTCCAGGTCAAACAATATATTTATTGAGTACCTACTTCTGAGCACACTGGTAGGACACCTCTGGAACACACTTTCTCAAGTGAATCTTCTAAACACAAAGCTCTGTGCTCCCAAGATATTGTCCTGTTTTGAGAGCACCCCCTTTTGTCACATTCCAGGCAGCCCCAGAAAACTTTTGTTCTAATGCTCTCAAACCAGGACAGATGGGCGAGATACAAGCTTTTCAGGCTTCAGTTTAAAACTGTTTCTTTCATATTCTTGGCCGACAAGTCGCAACAAGTTAAAAAGAAAAATTACCTCACCAACATCTTTCCATGAGTTACTGTTTGTCGGCTTGGACAGTCTTCGGAGACTGCTCACTCCAGCTGAGTGCTGCACCCTACAATCGTAGGAAGAAAAGATCAGTCAACACCCAATTTGGTAGCCAAGTTCAGGAGCTGGGCTTCATGGTCTATATTCTGGTTTAAGAGACGTGTCACATTAAGATGCTTATTTGTAGCAGAAAATCTTGTAGTTTCACCCTGCTCTGGAGTGGTTTAAGCAACAAAGTGTTTCACCTGCTGAGGGGTACAAATCCCTCTTGGAGGTTTCTAGACATCCCATTTATTCAAGAGAACAGGGACACCTGACTTTGTACTGCAAATCCCAGTTCAGTTTCTCCACTTATCAATAAGTAACAACTTGTGTGCAAACATTATACTTGGCTCTGAGTGTGTAAGTTTTAAGTATTTCAACATTACACTGTAGTTGCCTGAACCCTCATCTAGTTCTTAAGACAAGCGACACCGAGCACTGTATTCTCTCATTCTCCGCTTTTGCTTTTTGCCAGAAAAAAAAAAAAAGACGAAAAGTTGCTACAAGAGTTGGATTATAATAAATTTACTATAGAAAGAAAAAGCATAATTCCACTGAGAAATAAGTGGCCAATCTGCTGGCTGCAGAAATGCATAGAAGATATATGAGTTCAGAGCAGACGAAATTACACTTAACTCCTGTGCAGGATTTATTTCAAAAAGTGTTTAATATGATTTCACCTTCAAGATTAATGTCTGAAGTGAAGTGAATAGTTGCAGGATGGAAACCTGATTTGTGAAATGTAATCTGGGATGGGAACTTTCAGTTTGGGAAAGGATTGTAGTATGCTAGGGTAATTTTAGGGCTATTTTGCATTTAGATAATGTACCTGTGATTTGATGGAGCAAACTGATGGAAAAATGGGTAAGGAAATGACTTAAGTCTGGAGCAATGCAATTATTGAGAAATAATTCATACAAGTAGCATCCCTAATATTGGCAATACATGCCTTTTAACTTCTACTTGTTGAGTATAAATGCATTTTATAAAACTGCCCGCTCGCTTGTACTTAAAGATGACATATCCTGTTGAGTAAGTCCCTTATTAAAAGGGTCATGATGGGAGCATCTTCATTGTGTTGGCCACACTGCAGAAGGGAGAAGAGAAGGTGATGCTAGCCTCCATGGCAGGCAAGATAGTATCTTCACAAGTTCTAACATCTCAGAGGTCGTGTGCAAATCCAGTTGTCTAATCAAAAAAACACTAAGCTAATAAATAATGCAATTAGATTTAAAGAATTTGGATCATTTGGGAGACTCAGCAAGCACTGAGCAAATAGAAATCAGCCTGTTGAGACTTAAGACCACACTGGGAAATACTTGCTAAGTAGAACAATTGTTAAGTGGATAGGAAAGAAAAGCAATAAACGGAGGAGCGGTACTGAGAACACTGATTTACTGTGTGGGCATAGGGACACTCTGTGTTTCTCTTACCCGGATAGCCAATCCCTTCTCACCGTTAGACTGAATTGACATGAGGCAGTACTTACAGATTGTTCAGACAATCCAGATAGTATAAAAATCAGTGATCCCCTAACTTGTCAGATAAAATTTTCATTTCCTCCTTTTCCATTGTCTTTGTTGCCATGATAAGGCCATCTATGGCCATGCGTTCCTCCAAAGGAGTCTACATAGTGTTTTCCTGCTATTGCTACTAAAAGCCCTCATCTACTCTCTTGGGTTTTTAACCAGTCTCCTCACTGCTCATAGAAAACACAACTGCCAAAACAGTCACGGCATTTATTGTGGTAGGCTTGACTTTGTTCTGAAGTTCTACCTTCTTGCCCTGTTTCCTACCACATCAGAGTCAGCTTTTGTGGTTTTGTGATTGCACATCACCTTGGGAACATGTGGCAAAAATCTTTCAAGTTCCTTCTAGGCAGCCCCTTAATGCTACAATCAGTTCCTAAAGCTGATCTTCCTGTTAACACCTAAGGGCACACTAGTAAAAAAAAAAAAAGAAAAAAAAATATAAAGATACCAAAAAAAAGAATACTATGATATGAATTCATGAGCAAACAGGATAGCTGATACAGATTGCTTTCTAAAGCAATTTGGATGTGCATACTTAAATGCATGGCCTTACTTCTGCTATCTTTGCCTTTCTTCTTGTCTTCTTATCTTTTGCTGCGATGGTTTATTGTATCTTGGCTCAGGCAAAACACTCCTTGTGGCAAATTTTCCACTTGCATGTGAATGCTCATAATGCAAATACAATCATCTTTCTGTTCTGATGGGGTCCTTTAGGAACCTGCCAAAAGATATTTTATGTCTGTACTGTTTTAGAAATTATAACTAAGTGGTATATCAGCTAGACAGGCTCACACACATTTATAAAGGAGGGTTCTGTGTTCATGTGGTTTTTACAAAATATTAAAGTTGAAGCCATCCTCATGACCTAAACCAACTCAGAGTATGCTCTGTTCATCAGCTATGATATAAGCAAGACAACAGAAAAAGCACAAGATAGATTCCACTGAACTAATGGTGTTCATAATAAAATATATTGTATACAGAAAAGTATTTCAGAGGATCTAAATCTTCTCTGTGTGGTATTAGGGAAAAAAAATTGACATATTTTTCTGATGACATGTAACAACATAGATTAGAGAAATCGGTAAGTGACAACTTCCATTTGCTGTCTTAAACTTATTCTTTTCCACAAATGTTTTATAGTACAGCCACTGTTTACATGTATTTCAGTATTTCTCAAATAATGTAATGGCTTCTAACATTTTGTTTCTTCTCTACATACCAGCTAGCATTTTTTTTTAAATTGTCTTTAAAACAGTGGCAACAAAAAAATCTTAAAAGCCCAGACTGAAACCCCAGTTTCACAGATGCAGCCGAAGAAACTTACCATTAATTATTCCACTGGCGGTCTCTGAGAGCATCAAGCTGGCTAACCCAGTACCCAAGCTGGCATTTGCAGGAATAAAGTCAAAAACACCTGAACAGATGGATATGTTAAGCAACCTGACCTTGACAGTGTACATTGTACTAGTGATATCTTTGTAAACTGTTGTTTCAGCTGAGTTAATGACTATAACTCCTAGACAAGATCAGACTGAGAGCTCATGAGAATGCAGGTGACTGCGAGCTGATGCGATGTGAGATGGAGCAATAAAGAACAAAGACACACACTCACTTTTGATTTCCCTCAGGGAGTAAACAGAGACACTTAGAGAAAAATCTGTTAGACAAGAAGGCGTGGAAAAAAATGCAACCAGTAAGTGTAGAAAGTTGGGAGTGTCTGCGCTGCTATCTATTTTCAATATTTTCTCTAAGAAACTCCGCAGGGTATCCAGGAGATTCCCTCCCTGAGAAATCTCACTGCAGGAAATAGATGTTAATTCCATTTTAAGTTAGCATGTTTTCCCACAATACAGTTTTGGCCTTATAAGCACATATCTAAAAATGCTCTAACCCAAGAGTTCTTCAGACCCTGGAAGATAAGAGTATGCACCGTGATCGTTATCTCCTGGAGCTGTGATCCAAAACCTGCTGTGTGTATGAGCAGCCCTAGTTGTATCCTTAGCAGACTAGTTTTAACAGCAGTGACAGCATTTGTTTGAAATCCTTGTCCTACACAGCAGGAAGTTGGGAATATTCAAAAGAATTTGACCTCAGCATTGAAGAAGATTTTGGCATAATCCAGAGAAAACCATAGGCTAATCAAGAGCAACACTAAGGCCATTACTGAGTAGTCAATGACAGTGAACTAAGTGAAAATTTTAGTGTGTATGAAGCATATAAAAATCAAGTTCTTCTCATGTTTGTAACCTTTATAAAACCAGAAACTCTCCTATTTAAGTTTCAAAAGACCTAAACTACAACTGGAATATTTAATGGGTTCAAAATGGCTAGGAAAGGGGAAAAAAAAAGACTATGATTCTACATAATAAGACATCTTGTGTTGTGCATAGTTAGTTGTTTTTCCTGGATTTCGGACTGAGGAGGTGTGAGGAGCACATGGGTAAGTTGAAGAGAACGGCATGCTAGAAAGGATTAACTATGTTGTGCCTTTTTGATATTCTAATTGTGTTGCTTCCTTCTGTTGCTTCAAATCAAATCTGACACTTACTTACTTAGATTAATCTGATAGATGGCAAATGTGTATCCAGGGCTGTAAATGTAATTGACATTTGTTAAAAACATAATCATATTGGTCTGAGGTATCTGCATCTTATCCTACGGGCATTTCCATTTTTTGACCTGTAAATCAGAAATAGTGGGATTTTTTTCGTTTGCATTCTTGGTTTACTCAACACATTTGGACTTTATTTATTAAGTGGTTCAGATCTGTCATTTTCACTTGTCATGACCAGTGGCTGTGATGTCCATAGTTGTCATTCAGTAATACGAAAGTATACTCTTTTCCTTCCTATATTATATTTTGTGAATTTAAGAATGTTCACATTGACAAATGTTTACTTCTCTTTGAGCCTAACAGAAGAGATTCTACCCTGAATAGACATAGTTTTTCTTTATCACGTTAAACCTTATATTTTGCTTGTTACTTATACCATTTTAAATGAAAAAGATTAAATTATTTTATTAACCAAATATATAAACAATAATCTTTGTTCCCTGCTTTCTTAACTATTTTATTCTGGTCTTTTCTTTGACGCAAGACTTTCAAAAACCATATTTGGATCTCTATTTATTGCAGATGGGTTTTATTTTCTCCATATCCCAGGTAACCAAGTCTCTTGTTCGCTTCCAGAGAGTGCCTACATTTTCCCTAGTCCTCCTTTTATCACTAGAATACCTACAGAAGCTTTTCTTGTTGCTCTTGACATCCTTGGCCAGATTTAATTCTGTCAGGGCCCTCATATATCCCATCAGGCCATAGTAAGATTTTGTACGGTGATTGACTGGGACCGACAGCCTCATCAGAAAACTTGGTTCTGTCATTTTAAATAATTGTTTGAGGGAGTTTGCTTTCATTTTAGATTGTCAGATCAGGCTTTTCTTGCTGCTATGAGTTGGAATAAGGCTGGTGGGAAGGGGGTAGCTGCCCTCAAAGCATTCATTTCTATTCAGTGTGAGGAAAATGTAGCATAAATTTGTGTTAATTTGTTTGGCTGCCTAATGTATGATTCTGTCTCTGAGCAGCGGTCATATAAGAACTGAGCAGCTACAGAGATATTCCTGATTTTACTATTTAACGTTCTGCAGAACTAGCTGGACTTCTGTTTGCTCTTCAAGACCAAGAAATACAAGTTCCCCCCCCAGCAGCCATGGTGGTAATGCTTGTTCAACACAGGGCAGAATCTAGGGTTACTCGGAAACAAAGTTTCCAACTCCAAAGGTGATACAGATATAGGAAGTAGCAAGAGAGATTCAGGCCACAGGTGGAAGATCTTTCCTATATGACCTTTATATAGGTTAGGGTGTTTAAAATTATCTGTGTTTATACTTCCACACTCAGAAATGACATTCACAGAAAGTGGAGAAATAGGAGAAGTTTAGACAGTTTATCCAAGCTTCAACAACCTTTCCAGGCTGCTTCTTTCACATAGTGTAATCTTGGCTTGCAGCGTCATTGCGAGATCATAGGCTAATTCATGTCTGTTACCCCTGGGTTAAACACCACAGCAGATGGTCTCCCAAGGCTCATGCAATTAATCTTCTTTTCACAGGGGACCTCTTTGTTTGTGAAGGCATGAATCAAATACATTTGTTAAAATTTCATATTAAGCTGTGGGTCTGATATACAGTCCTTTTAGTGACATCATCCTCAGACATAAGAGTAGCTTAGATAAAGTCATTGCATTTCTGTCTTGTCTGTTCTGGCCTTGCTAGGAAAGAATAGAGTCTTGCTTTCTCATTTTTTCTCCAAAGTAGTTGCAAGAGGACTTTGTTCTCCAAACTGTGCCTCAGCTCTACAGTTAAAATCATTTTTCTTTGCACGTATGTAGGGAGAAACCACAGCTGAGCTGTGAGCTAACCCAGGCTTTGCTGTATGCCCTGCTGGTGATCAGGAGCAGACATTGGTATGCAACTTAGTTGGACTCATTTAAGATGAGGTCAATCATCTACTCAATGCCTCATTGCCTTTGATAGAATCATAGAATGGCCCAGGCTGGAAGGAACCTTAGAGATCATTTAATCCAACCTCCCTGTTGCCTCTCAACTAGATCAGGCAACACATGGGGACCGAACAGGGATAGAACCCGTGACCTTGGTGTTATCAGTACCACACTCTAACCGACTGAGCTAACTGGCCCCTTTAATACCAGAAAGGATACATACCACTTTCTTCTAGTTTATGTCAACAAATAAACCAGGTGGGAAGTTCAGTTTATTCAGTTTCATCATATATTTAAAGAAGTTGAAGACTTTTTTTGTCAGCAAACTCCAATTCAAAGTAATAATTCATGAAGTACAGCCAACAATGGCAAGAAATTGTTTGAATTAAAAAGTCCATTTGCCTCTGCATATTGAACAGAACTATGTAGAAATTTTTCAAAAAATATTTGTTGTAATTACTTATTGATTCAAAATGGCAGTACTTATACCTCATGAATACACTCTCTAATTTCTCTGAACAATCCATCAGTATCAGTATGAGTGCATTGGGCACACCTCTGGGTCATATGTGCAGCCTTTTTCTTTCAACTACTGCTTGAGAGGTTTGCTTAACATGCTGTCTGAGGTAGCCAGATTCAGCAGATTCAGCATGGACCAGGTCTCTGCTTCAGGATCCCACCACCTTCAAAACAGATCTTGTGCATTGCTCATGAGCATACTCTCCAGCTCTGACCAGAAACAGAAAGTATTTCTTTTTCACAGTTTCCAGGACCTGCATGCTAATCCTGTAGTCAACGTGCTCTGTATTGGGTTTGTCTGGATTTTTTTTAAACCCATTAGATTGTAGTAAATATACATAATGTAAATATACATTATCTGGAAGATACCCTTTACTCATCCTTCTGTAGAACTAGCAGGTGTGAGCAACAAAGGTAAACTTGGATACTATTGTTCTCTGCTGCTCCTGAGAGTAATTTGGCTATTAATTAGATTTAAGAACCAAGAGAAGAACTTTACATTTTTTGGTCAATACATTTTAGGCAGACTAATTGTTGGATGCAGGACTGTAAAAAGTGAAGATTTTTGTACAATAAAATAGCCAGACTATAATCTCAGAGCTTGGTAATAGCAAAATAATGTTAATCATTCATCATACTCTGCAATTCCATCTGAAGACATAAATATTAAATAATTAATCCCCACAACCTCTCAGCAAGTTGACTGTCATTATTTCCATTTTATAGACAAACTGCGAAGTAGAACAGTTAAATACTTTGGTTAAGGTTACACAGTAAGCCTGCTGAAGATGTGAAAATAGAATCAAATTCTGCTGATTTCCTGTTTCAGTATTTAGCCAAAGAACGATCTCTTTCTGCAGCTTCTCTCTCATTCATGATACATCTCATGCATACTCTAAATTAGAAGCATCATTAAGAAGCGAACTTAATTACTTTCCTTTAAAAACTATTTGCTGATTTTAATATTGAATACATTCAAGCATTTCTCATGCGATTATGATGGCAAAAAAAAATCTAAACACAAATCTGAAAATAATCATGCTGTTTCTCCATATTTTCGTGTTATAAACAGCCAATAACACCCACAGCAATTTTATTAAGACAAAGATTAGCAAATATAAGGGTTTAATTGGATTCTGTTTTCAAATATATCAAAGCCCTGAAAGACTAGTATTTACATTCTCATTCTTTATTCCTTTTCTATGGCACTTTAAGCAAACCTGTTGTTATGAAAACTAAGGCACTGCGTGAACCAAAAAACCTCTACATTTTTCTAGAGAAATTGGAGGGTCCTTTTAAAGGCATGTTACACCACAATTTCTAAAAATCTCATTTTCAAAAGCAAACACAAGGGATGAAGAAGGCAGAATTTGAAGGTATGAATCACTGAATATAATAGTACCCAGAAACTTTAGAAAATTCCCCCTGGCACATTAGTTGAATTTTTGGGTTCTGACAAAAAAAAGGAAAATATTTGACATATGGGCACTTCTGGAAATTTTTCTTATAGAAACATAGAATCATACAACAGTTTTAGTTTGAAGAGCCCTTTAAGATTATCGAGTCCAAACTTTGTCCTCGCCCCACCAACACCACTAAAACATGTCCTTCAAGGCAACATCTACCCATCTCTTAAAACACCTCCAGGTATGGCAACTCAACCACCTCCCTGAGCAGCCTGTTCCAATGCCTGACAATTCTTTCAGTAGAGAAATTCTTCCAACCTGAACCTCCTCTGGCACAATTTAAGGCCATTTCCCTTTGTCCTATCACTTGCCACTAGAGAGAAGCCTAAAGAGTCAAAGTTCTGTTGTAGAGGAGTGATTCCAAACATAAAACAACACTGGGATTTAGACCTCTACTTCATATTCCTAAATACAAACATTTAGGCACCTGTGGGATACTACACCCTCTCAGCTGCCATGTAGGCTTCCCATGTCTGGAGACCTCTGCATCCAACTTTTTGTCAGTGAAGTCCAGCATAAAAGTCCAGAAGCTCTGAGGAAACGATGAATCCTTCTACCACGACCTGTTGAAAGCCCAGGGGCATCCCAGTACCTTGCTGGGATTCTCAAATCGGAATGGGTTCTCCCCATGCTACCTGTGTACTTGAACCTCATTGGAGCATGCCTGACCTTCATGTGAGTCAGCATGGAGAGAGGGCGAGGGTATCCTATTTGATGTGTAGCTGAATGTATTCACCTACGATGTCACAAGTTGTAGTTAAAATGTGTTTTGTTTGAAGTTTTGAAGCAGAGATCTTCACCTTCTTCAGGCTCTCACATGAAGCTGCTGTATTCTGGGATGCAGCACAGAAGACGCTTGTCTCCACAGCCAGAGAGTTTTGGTCAGGTTCACATTCTGCTACATTAGTCAAGTATTTAAGTTTCACCTGGGATGCACAAAGACCTTTATTTCCAAATATCTCTTTAGAGCTTAGTTGTTAGGCCTCTTTCCTAGAAGACAGGAAATCAGATCCAACACAGAAGAGATCTGGATTTGATTCTTCTGTTTTCCAGAATAAACAGCTGTTCCCTTATATTCCCCACCTAGAATCATAGAATCATAAAGGTTGGAAAGGACCTTTAAGATCATCAAGTCCAACCTATAGCCCTACACCACCTACCAGCTCAGAAAAGACTAACCTTGCTCCATCCACTTGACTTCCAAAGAGGATTAATGATTCTATATCCCAAGGGGAAATAAGAAATAAGCATCTACTTTCCTTCCCTGACAGTTATTTCATGATGAGGTGAATTACTTACTGAGATGTCTGTCTCTCTCCTTTAACATAATTGGATTACACAACGAGATTAGAACAGATACCTAAATTTTAGGAGATCAAAACCAGGATTAAAAATGCCTATGTTAGTTTTGAAAATAGCAATGGATTTCTAAATCATATGGTGTTTTTGAAAGGTGTGTCCTTAGCACTTCTGCAAATAGGACCTAAATGAATTTCACTAACTTTATTGTTTTAACTTGGGACTTTGCAGAATTGTGCAACAGATAGCCATAGCTTAAATCATATCTGTTTTCAAAACCACTAGTATATATTAAATGGCTAATTTTAATGTGGTCATCATTTTAAGATACGAATTGTAAGAGTCAACAATTTTTTTTCTGTGTAGAGGAGTTCCATTAAAATTCATTACATTTATATAATTTCTAGTTTAAAATTGAGTGTAAACTCTGTGTAAAACAGTTACAAAATACTGTGCAAAACATAGTTAGAAAATAATATGTAAAACATAGTTATAAAATACTATGTGAGAAGTTTTAAAAAGCTAATTTTATGTATGAGTCTCTGCAGAGAGGAATGAAAACATTTGCTGACCCTTGATATTTAATCATCTGTTTATCATAACATCATTCTTTTTTCTTATCTCTTCCTTTTTTAGCTCTAACATAGAAGGGATTCTGGAAGAAAAGAGAAATAAGAGGCTTCGCTCATCTTTAATTGTCATTGTGACTACGTTTAGAATACATTAGGAATCTGCAAAGAGAATATTTTTACAGATTTGCAATGAACAATTTCAAAGTTACGATACAGAAAAGGGGCCTACTTGTGATCACAGTTGTAATTTGTATGTCATAAAAAATAACTTTGAACTGAAAATTGTAATTTTAGGAAATAATCCAAAGTAGCTGAAAGAAGAGAACTAAGGAAGGAAGCAGGTGTAACTTTTGCCACAGGGATAGTAGAGTCAATCACAAGTAAAAACTTTATAATCCTTATCAAAATATTTCCTTGTTATTGTGTCTTAAGAACAACATGCCACAATGGCATAATACAACACTACAGGCAGTAAGGAGTTAACATGGGACAGATCTCCATAAACACATTTTTTCTTTTTACCAGTGCGTAACTGCTGTAGTCTACGTTTTTATCTTTTTTTTTCTTTTAGATTCATGCCAACTAAAAACCACTTGAAACATCTCTGAAAGTAATGAACAGATGAACAGAGACTGCTGATACTATCTACTCCTATATTTCAGAAAATTGAATAAAAGATTGGGTCATTTTCCTGTAATAAATATATATTTACCTGACATTTGCTTTCTTATAGCATATTGATTGTCTCTTCACAAAGTCTCTAAACACACAATGTACAAAGGGAGAAGGAATTTAAAAATAATAGCTGCACTGCATATCATCTCAGAGTGTATTTACCTACTCGGCTCTTTTTCTACATCCATCAGTTCTATCTGTCCCTTCTTTATATCATCTTGAGACTAAGAACTGCTTCTCCCAGGCATTCAGAACATACTTGAATGGAGGTGGCATTTTACCAGCCCAAAAACCTTGGTGTCCATCAAAGAATGGCATGGAAATCTTTCAGGTGGCAAAGTCTTTAGCACAAGTGCTATGCAGTGTATTATGTGCCTTCTGTGAGTAAAACTGTGACTTCATTGCCCTTTTGCATAAATTAATAGAAGTGCTAATGAACTATGATTCCTAAAGACCGTCACAATGTCTATGCTGTATAACTGCTGTATATAAGATCTATGCTGTATAACTGCTCTGGCCATACTCAGGGAGCAAGCCAAGCCAGTTCTGTTCTGGGTTGTATTTAAGGGCGTCAGGGCAGCCTTCCTGACGTCATGGCTAAAAGGTTTGTTACGTTAACTCAGATAGATTACACCTTGTGCGCACATGTTATCTAATCTAGAATGGCCTACTTTGGGCTTGAGAGTAAACACACCAAGTCTACAATCTGATTATATGGACCTACCAGTGGTGGAAACCAGAATTTCTTCTGCAATCAGTACAACCTATTTTGTGCAGTTGACACGACAAGATTATTAGGAAGTAATTTGCTAGATCACTTTTCACTTTTCATTTTTCCAGTCTGCTGGATCTTATCAATGCTGATTTGCAAGCCCAAAGCTGTCACAGGTCCCAATTACTCACTTAGTGAAGGACTGAGTCAATACAAGGGAACTATTTTTAGTTACATATGTACTTTCAGAATATTGTACAAAGAAGGCAAGTCTCTTTAACTCCATTTTATATTTGAGGAAACTGAATTAGGCATAAGATCTGACTTGCCAGTGTCACTGTCACCTGTTCCACCACTCAAGCAAACCAGGTACAGTGTCATCCATAGTGAAACTCATAGTATCCTCTTACTAGGTTGCTCTCATTTCCAATCTCTGTCAAAGCTACGATCATAGCTTCTATTTTATGGTAGTCTAAAGTATACTTGACCATATAAAGGGATTAAGTGATATTTTAAATGTGTAAATGGGTTTACAATGAGATAAGCCTCTCCCTGTTGGTCTAGAGGGAGATTTTATTTATATAAGATAAATCTTTCATTCATAGTGAAATTTAACACTAGCCCAGTCATTAATGCTTTCCACAGCTATTCTGAAAAAGAGGCCTGTTTACAGGCAACAGCCCTGTGTAACTACAGCTTAAAGATACCAGCATTTCCAAAACTGTACTGTAACAGTTATTAGTCCTTTGGAAGCAATGCTAAAGACTGATACCTTAATTAGCTATCAAGACTGAGAATCAGAGGAAAATCTGTGGAAGAGACTAGAATATGAATGGAGAGTACATGTGCTTTTGGGAAGACTTGCCATGGATCAACGTCATACTCAGAATAGACAGTTTTGATGGTTGAAGATGAGGTTCTTGCCCAAGAAAAGATCCAGACCCGAGAGCTCTGTAAGCATCCTGACTTTTTTTTTTAATAGAATAAGAAAAGAGACACTTGAAGCTATTTATAGCATACCTAGCTCTGAAACATTTTTTTTCTCATTTCAGCATATGTTTTCCCAGCAGAATCCAAGTTCTATGTGGTTTTGCATCATCACAAGATAAACCCATTCTTCACCTTTCTTCATGTTTTAGAAACAAGGCCAGTGATTTTAGAGTTGCTGGCAAACCACAGCCATTGCTTCGTTTACCAAATCCTATGCAGACAGCAGTGGTATACCATTCTCAGGGAAGAGACAAGCCTGCTCAGGAGTCTGTTCTACCGGTGTCCTAGTCCTGGAGTACTCATCAGAGGATGAGACTCTCCAATACTAAAGTTCATGGATCATTTTAGGAGGGAAAAAAAAAAAAAAAGAAATCACACAAAACTGTGCCGAAAATACTTCACAATACATGCTAGCTAACTGTCGTGGTTTGACCCTGGCCGGCAGC
>NW_009705347.1:0-3075 GCF_000703405.1 Apaloderma vittatum
CAACCCCCAACATTCTGTGATTCTATGAAGAAACCTCTTCTTGTTTGCAAACGCTGGCCTGATACTTTGGACTGGCTGTGCAGAACCTGTCCCTCCACAAAACTGGTATCACCTCTCTCCCTCCCTGCCCCACAGGGACAAGCAGGTCCTCCCTTCTTTGCATGCAAATGATTCTGACCCCTCTGCTGAGCAGGACGGCAAGGTGACATCTGCAGAATTGCTTTTGGTGGCATGGCACCAGCTTTCTAACTACAACCAGGTGGCCATGCCTGGGGCCACCACCACACTGGAACTGCTGGCTGAGAGCTCTTAGTGCCGAGGAGCAGCGGCACCTCCAGCACCTACAGCTGGTGGGGATCAGAGACACTCGCTCAGTGGCACCCACCCCTCACCTCGCAGGTCGAAATCATACCTGAGAACTTCTCCACCTACCTGAGGCTTCTTGTCCCTTTCCTCTGGAGAAGGTTCTGTTTCTCTGTATACCACAGCTTTGGTTACCAGCATGTCGGGATGCTGTAGTTTTGCCTCTTTGATTGCTAAAGCCAGTGCCTAGAAAACAGAAAGATAAAAGCATTCATCGACTCTTCTCTGAAATCTGGCACGCTGCCCTCAGCCAGCCGCAGCCAGCGCATGGGACAGAAAGCAGCTGCAGCCCAGTGGGATTCCAGGAGGACACGGGTGCAGAGGTTCAAAGCTGAACCCACAGTAGCCTGGCAGAAGAGGATGGAGCCCAGCACTGATCAGGAATTTGAGCACCACTGGGATGCCCTGTGCACTGCCTTTCTCTCACTGTTTTTTCTCTAAATGTGTGCTATGTGTCAGGCTCCCTACGGAAAACTAAACAAAGGAACAGTGGCAACTCTCTGCAGCAAAACCCTAGAAAATCTACAATAATAACCTAATTAAAATTATTACTATAATTCTAAAAATACCCTACAAATAATTTTAGAGCTTTTTAAATACTTGAGCTCTTTGTTTCTTCTTCTTGAGCAAAAAATCCCAAAGGGTTAGGCCACAGGAAAGCGACTCCATGGCCCTGGAGATTTGTGTCTGTCCCTGTTATTTCACCCTAAAAGTTTGTCTCTTTTTGTTCCTCTGTCACGGAGGTAGATACAAAACACCATCACTTGGGAGTGAGTCAAGCTGTGCTAGAAAGAGAGGGAGAACCTGGGTCACTCTGGAGTGTTTCAACAGAGAAAGGGCAACTGGAGAGGTGTTTTAGGAAAATAAAAAGGTGATCCCATCATCAGGCTCTGTGCTGGGACGTAACCTTTACTACTGCTGCAGTGGGCGCTGATGGGAGCTGGGCTAGGGGCTTCATATCGGTGCCACTGCACCCCGTGGGCACCTGCACCACCACAGAGCTGGTAGGTCTGGTGCCTCAGGGGTCAGTTTTTGAGGAGAAGGAGTAAACAGGTGTGATGCAGAACCAGAAGTGTGCAGTGCTGCAGCCAGGGGCAGCCCAGAGCTGGGCAAAGCCAGGGCACCCTGCTCCTACCTGGTCCTGGTCCACGTCTTCATCTCCTGTGATAATGATGCGCTTCTCTATTCGGGTCTCTGAAAATCCTCCTTTCACAGTCTGCACAAGAAGAAGGAAAGCACTCACCCACAGCTGTCCCACAAGCCAGCTCCCGGCAGAAGTAGCTCTGCCCACGCGAGGAGGGACAATGTCAGCATCACCTTAGGAGCCACCCCTGCAGTTCAGAGTATCTCCCACTACCTTGACTCAGTGCATGGTTAGAACTCTCAAGACACAGCCAGCCACAGGTGGGGAGGAAAGAAAAAGGGCCGGGTAGTAGATACCAAACACTCCTTCCTTCCTGCTCAGGTCCCTCACTGAGCTTCTGATTTCATTTACGTGTGCTTAATTTGGGAACGAAGTGGCCATGGGTGAGGTCCTCTGATGCAGCTGCATCTCCTTCGTTTCCTCCTGTCTCTGCCCCTTGCCTGCACCACTCTAGCTCTAATAAACCCAATACAGCCCACGTTAACGTGGCTCCCACAACCGACACAAGGCAAGATGCTCCAGCACTGGTGCTGTGGGATTCTTGGGCCGAGGAGAACCTGGAGTCTGGCTCTAGGTACATGTGGGAACACTCGCTCCAGTGGCACAGGCAGGAACTGGCAGCCTGATTTGGAGTCCTCTCCACCCCTGCAGTTGGCTTCAGGTCAGCGACACCATTCACCGCTCTCCCCTCTTGCCCTTGCAACTCACTGCCTTCCCCATCTACCACAGGGGAGGTACCAGGGGGGCACGGCCTGTGATCCCAGTCCCTGTGGGCGGTACGCAGGTGACCAACACCCGACGCCTGGCTGTCCTTGCCTGCCGTGCCCCGCGGTGACGCCTGGCTGGCTGGGACAGGCAGCACAGAACGGCTGAATCAGGCAGGGTGCTCAGCACAGGGCACGGGGTGCTGCGCTGGCTCGCCATTACCCCTCGGGACAGCGTGTGTTTTTTCAGCTTGTAAGGAGAGGGATGTTTTCTGCTGTACCATCCCCAATCTAAATACACCCAACTTCGCTCGCCGTTTTCCCCCGGGACAGCATATGTTTTTTCAGCTTGTAAGGAGAGGGACGTTTTCTGCTGTACCATCCCCAATCTAAACCCACTCAACCTCAAATTCCAGTGGCTTGCGTCGGCAAACCCCCCAGGCGTCCCCTTTGGAGCTGCTCTTACCTTGGTAACGTGGGTAGTGGTGGAAGTGGAGAGGGTTTCTGCGGTGGCACTGAATATGCTGGTGAGCACGTCCTTCCCGGCGGTGATCTGCAGGACAGAGAGCAGGGACATCAGCGGGTTCCTGAAGAGCTGGGAACCTCCCACCAGGATGCACCTACTTGGCCAAGCACGGGAGGGAAGGAGAGCAGCAAGGGGGAAAAGTCGCTGCACTGTGCTTCCAACTGGACCTAGGGTTTGGGAAGGGGACCCCAGGGGGAGGTTTCCCCAAGCACAGAGCTGCAGAAAAGGGCCTCTGCAGCACATGGATGATTTCATGGCTGTGTTTTGCTCTTCCCCATCCACCCTCAGGGCTGCCTGCCTCCCTCCCCACCCCTTTGCCTGGCTGGTGGCGCCACGTC
>NW_009705347.1:3124-6293 GCF_000703405.1 Apaloderma vittatum
TCCCCCCTCCCCGGTGAGAGGGAGCGAAGGTCCGTCGCAGAAACAGCCCCTTTCCCAGCCTTGGTCCCGTGATCCTGTTAGAAGAGCACATGAGCGCGTTGGCTCAGATGCAACGTGGGGGCAAACACAGCACATCGCCCTCCACAGACATCCCTGGTGCAGCAGGGACCCCCACCTCCCAGTACAGCTGGTCCTAGACCCACTTGCTGGAGCAAAAGGCCCACGGGGGACAGTGGCTGCCCCACCTCCTGAGGGGCCAGCCCCACTCACTGAGGTCGCCGGTGCCGTCTCTGTGGTGCTAGTGGTGGTCGTGGGGTCCCTGCTGCCCGGGGTGCCTCCATCCACCTGCCAGGGAAAAGGAAACCCGGTGAGCCTGGAGGTACCAGGGAGAGGGTGACACTTGCAGCGACGGTGCAGCCGTCCCTGCTGCCAGAAGAAGCCGTGGAGGGCCACAGGCACGCACGGTGCAGCACGTATGGTGGCTGTCACCCTGTGGAGACACCCCCATGTGCCAGTGCTGCACACCAGTGGCACGGCAGGCGGGGCGAGGGATGCACACAGAATATCCCTGGGTGGGCTTCCAGTTGGATGTTTTGGGGACTCCAGCAAGACAAGGGTGAGCAGAGGTCCCTGACCCTCCCAGTGCTGCTGCCTGGGGACAGGTTTTGCTCGGCAGAGCCATCGGGGAGGACAAGAGGACAGAGCCGTGTCACCTGGGCTGTGTCTGTGGTGCTGAGCCGGTGGGGAGCGGAGCCGTCTGCTTCAGGCTTCTTCATGCCCAGCCCCAGGCCAACGGTCACAGCGTCTGTTTTTGGAGCTGATGACTGCAGGAGAAGCACAGCAAGTCAGGGCACGACGCCAACAACGCCAAGAGCTCCTTGTGCACCAGCCTGACTCCTCTGCAAGTGCCACACAACATCCTCCAAGTGTCACACAGAGCCCTGCCCAGGCGAAGAGGGTCCAGGCTGCTGCCCCGGGCAGACGGCCACCATGCAAAGTGTCCCGTGTGACTGATACATCTCACATCGGATCTGATGCTCTGTCCCAGACACCAGGAGTTAGAGAAAATCGGTCTTCAAAAGGTGGGTGAGACCCACCAAATCCCTTTCACTTGTGTCCTGCAGCAAGTTCATAATCTGCACCAGCTCCCGCCTGTGGTTACACTCGCCGTGTCAGAACCTCAGGGGCACAGAGGCAGGGCCCCAGCAACCTTCCCCTCCTCGAAAGCTGCCAAGGGCTTTCACAAGGAAACACTTAGCCAGTGCTCAGCACTCCTGAGCCCACAGCCTCACCCGCCCAGCGCCGGCCAAGGGGCACCATGGAGCTGATCTCCCATGCCCACAGCCCCGCTGTGTCCCTGGAGCCCAATGGCATCAGGTGCTCTACATGATGCTTTCCAGGCTGGCTCAAAGAAAGCTCCCTTTAATTCTGCAGCTTTTTGCTGGCTCCACATCTGGACTCGCCCCGGCAGCTCCAGGTAGTGCTGGGAACTTACCTGACAGGGCTGGAGAGCTGCCCCAGCGCTGACCGGGCAGGAGACCCGGCGCTGAGGCAAGGTCGTGTTTTGTCTGAGCTCGGGGTGGCTCTACCGTCCCCTCCCTGTGGCGTACACTCGACTTCCACCCGCATGCCGCATGCATTTTTCCTACCCCTGCTATCATCACTCCCGGCACAAGAGCGACCCTCCACGAGCTTTGGAGCGTCTCCCCCAATCCCCCCCAGCCCCGGCATGACCAGAGAGGTTAGTCGGCAGCACGTTTCTCTTCGCTACACAAACCGGGCACCGATTTCATGCAAGACACGACGATTTCATGCAAGACACGAGGACAGAGCCGCTGGTTAGTGAGACACGTCCCTCCCGGCTGCCGACATGCTGCGGTGGGGCGAGGGATGGGGTGGGCGGCCGGATGAGGGGATTGAGAGGTGACACTGACTTCTCCTGGTTAGCGGACGCACAGAACACACGACAGAGCCATGCAACACAGACGACAGCGTGCATCGGGGAAACAGCTAGGCTGGACGGGAACCTGGGGTGTTTGAAAGCTAGCATGCTCTTCCAAACCACGGTGGGAGTGCAGAGCAGCAATACCGGGCACCGGGAAAGGAACATGGGATGTGATGGCACTGAGACAGCCTCGGTGGAATGGCGTCCCCGTGTACCTCTTGTTGGGAGACATCTGGGCCGGGCTGGGAGACCTTCTCCCTGCCTTTGACATCCTCTTCGAGTCTAGGAACTACTTTGTCAACGTGCTGGAAGGAAACCAGCCTTTCATCTTCCGTTTCACTCTTGTCCTTGTCCAGCTCGGGCAGGCTCCGGGAGATGTCCTCGAAGGCTGTGCCGTGGAAGTCACCAATCACTGTGAAGTCCACCTCTGCTTCCAGGCTGGAGGTTGAACTGACCGTGATGCTGGAGCACTTGCGCTCAATGGCCAGGTGGTTGTCCTTCAGAAAGACTGAGTCCTTCTCCTGGTCCTGCTCCTCGTCGCCGGTGTCACTCTCGGGGGCCCTGTGCCGAGGCGGCTTAGCTTTCTCCTCGGCGCCCTCCCTCAAGCCCGCTCTCTGAATGAGACACAATGGCGGAGAGAGACGGGGACAGTGAGGACAGCACGGCGCGGCAGCGCTGGCAGTGCCGCCAGGGACGAGGGGAGGAGAAGGAGGAGGAGGAGGAGAAAGAAGGCTGCAGCAAACATCACAGAGTCGAGTCAAACACAACTCAAGCATGGAGACTGAAACCTTTCTGACAGCAGCGACTTTGCAAGGGGTGAGAAGGGTTATTCAATCTGATTTTGCCCAAAGTCTACTGGTAATTAATCGGCTCAAAAAAGGGTCAGTCGCACAGAAAAGCTGGGCCAGCTCAGAGGCACTCGGTGCGCCCGGTTGGAAGCTGATGTGCGCGAAACAACAGGTCTGTCCAGAGACATTCAGAGACAGCTCAGACGCCAGCGCTGTTGTACGGCAGTAAGGTCGGGCACTCAAACAAAACGAGGAAAAAGCAAACGAAGGGAAAGGAAGAGGCAAAGAGTCGGAAAGAAAAGAGCCCCATCAGCCACGCACAGTGAAGGAGAAGCGAAGGAGGGTGCCAATTCCACTGAACATCGCCCCGGGGGGCTGGAGGACCACCCCTGCCGGGGCCACCCCATGGCTGGGGTTGCCCCTCAACACAAGGGTC
>NW_009705347.1:6324-14752 GCF_000703405.1 Apaloderma vittatum
GGCCTCAGGCAGGGGGGCTGAGTCTTATAAGGGTGACCCGGTTGAGCGTTTGGTCAGTGTAATTGACAGCACGATCAGAGCCAAGGGATGACTTCCCTCCATCAGCTCTTCTCCAGACATGGACATACCTCTCAACTCCACCATCAGAGGGTACGTTTCCCCTCGCCACGAAGCCATGGGAAATCTAGACCCGTGCTTTAGGCAATCGAGACCCATGGCTGGACTTTAGGAAATCTGCACCTGTTGCTGCACTCTGCATCTAGGCAGCTCTCGCTTAGGAACAGCTCTAAGCCCACTGATGCCAGAGGAAACCCACCTCCTGGTGCAAGTGTTTGCAGCCAGAGCCATCCCTCCAACGGCCAGGCTGGGCTGGCGCAACCTTCCCTTGGCGCTGCTGGGAGGTTGAGAGGTATGAGAAACAGGGTGTCAGACAAACCGAAGAGGAACACGCCTGCATACATGTTTTTGTGTGTGTGTGTGTGTGTATGTATAAATCTATACATAACAGCTCTGTGATGGGGAGAGGAGCTGGAAGCACACAGCCCTCGGCCGGTTAAGGTGAGCTCTCGTACTACGATAAGAAGCAGTTAGTAAAACAGCACTGAGACCTGGAAGACCACTGGACCAGCAGTCTTTAAATTCTCTTCTTTCGGGCTGGATTTTACTGACGGGTCAGATAAATCCTTTTCTTCCCCACTTGGCTCCTGAGATTTGCTCTGGATTAGAGAAAACGGTTAGTTGTAAGGAAACGAACTCTACGGGAGCTGATCTAGTGCTTACAGGAGCGAAGAAAGCTGTTTCATCATCCAGCCACCAGCTTGCCGAAGACAGGGGAGGGTGGGTGAGGCCGGCGAGCTAAGCAAGAAGGGGTATCAACGTAAGAAATGCAAGGGTGAAGCTAGAAGCGTGGGCACGCCGCTGCGGGCTGCGTGTGCGTGTCCCTGGCGGAGTCGCAGCTCCTTCAGCCACCCCCCGTCTCCCTTTCTTGCTCCTTGGACATGAAGCTTGGGCGCCCGCTCTCGGGTTTAGCGAGCGGCATTCTCCAGGGAGCCAAAATGTCGGGAGGGTGTCACAAAACAGAAGCTGATGAACCAACTGGCCAGCAGGTCTGCATTCAGCAAATAAGCCCGACCACACACACATACATAAAAGGACAGGGGATGCAAAGCGACTGCTGTCAGTCAATGGATGTGTGAGGAGCCACTGAACATGATAAGAAAGAGCCACACAACATGCGCATGAACTTTCCGTCCGGACAGTTCATTGGAAGAGTTACCACGGCTTCTGCCAGCGTGAGTTCGCAGCCAGAGTCAGGGGAGGCCGGGTCAGCACTGTCTTCTCCTTTGTGCTCCACATCAACAGAAGCGTCTTCCTTCAGGATGGGAGGCTGGGAGGCGTCTCCTGAACCAGCCCCTTGCCCAAGGGCTGCGAAGCCCACACCAGACGCAGGTCCTGTGTTTAGAGGCACGTCCTGCACCAGCCACGTCTTCCCCTTTGCTGTTGCTGGTGTCTCAGCTTCAGGCGCGTGCTCTTGTCCCTCCTGGGCTGCCCTTCGCTCCACTTCGCTTTGCTCAAACATCTTAATCTTAGAGGCCACTGAGGTTTTCCTGTAGCTGTCGCTGTCCTGCCAGCTACCTGGGGCCACAGTGACTTCTCCACGCGCCTGGGACACAGCTCCTCTGCTCCCAGACTCCATCTGATGGGTCCCCCTGCTCGCTTGCAGCTCTCCTCCATCATCACGGTCCAAGGTAGAGAGATGGCATGTCTTGCTTTCTTGACACAATCCTTCTCCAGGGGAGGGAGAGTGCAGGGCAGCAGCAGCTTCTTTGAGAGGAGATTTATCCTGCGGTGGCTGCCCTGGAGCGAGGTCACTGTCCCCGGCAGTTTCTCCCATCGTAGGGCTCCTGTCCTGCGGATCCTGTCCCGCATTCAACTCCAAGTGCCAGGGTGGCTCTTGTGCTTTGGGACCTGCAGTGTGGAGCAGCCCTTCAGCCACGGGACCCTCTTGGGGCAGGTCTCTCATTATGGCCTCAGTCTGTTGTTCCGGTTCTTCTGCCTTGGGAGGCAGCTCTTCCAAGGACGGGTTTTTGTCATAGGACCATTCTTCCATCCCACAGCCTTCATCTCCAGCCAGCTTCCCTGATGTGGGCTCTATGTCCTGGGACATCTTTTTTGCCATGGGCTTCTCCTCATGGAGCGGCTCTTCCATGGCAGAGACATCACTCTGGGTTGCCCTTGCTGTGACAGTGTCCACGTCCTTGGTCACCTCCCCTGCGTCCGGGTCTCTCACCTGGATCAGCTCTGCTGCAGCGTCTGTGTTTCGGGGTGGTCCTCCTACAACAGGGCTTGCACCTTGGTGTGGTTTCCATGTAGCAGAGCCCATGTCTTGGGGTTGTTCTTCAGATTCGGGGTTGGTGCCCGGGGGTATTGCCACCTCTGACACAGGGCCCACGTCCTTGGGTGCTCCTTTGCCTACCACAGGGCTTGCCTCCTTGCATGCCACCTATATTGCCACCTCTGACACAGGGCTCATGTCCTTGGGTGCTCCTTTGCCTACCGCAGGGCTTGCCTCCTTGCATGCCACCTCTGCGGTGGGGCTCGCACCCTTGGCTATGGCCGCACCTCTTGCAGGGCTGGTGTCCCGGGACAGGTCTCTGCCCTCGGGCTCGGTGCCTGGGGCTGGCTCTGCAGAGACCAGCCTGGGTTGGTGGGGAAAGGGTGCAGGGACAGGAGCACTGGGTTTATTCCCCTCCGCCCCCGCGGTGGTGTGAGGGTGACCCTGCCACGGCACAGCTGATGAAGGAGACTTGGTCTGTATCTCTTCCATCTGAAGAACCTCTCTGGCACTTTTCTCTTTGTCGCCATCTGCTACAACCCTTCCTGAGAGCCCCTCCACTGCTGCGCAGATGTCTGGGCTCTGTACGGGGCTTCTTCTGTGCTCCTCAGCCCCACGGCCACCCCCTGCCAGGCCACACGTCCTCAAGCCTCCCACTGGGCTTTGCAGATCCATCTCCTCTGTTCCCAGCTCTTGGGAGCGTGGTAGGGCGTCACCTCCCTCGGGTGCTTCGCAGCCTGTCAGCTCAGCAGATGATTCCTCTCGCTGCAGGAGCAGCCCGTCCTCCCGCCCTGAGGTGGGACATCCCGCCAGGCTGGTGTTATCACAGCCTGTCCCGGGAGGCTCCGGAGCTTCAGCAGGTTTTTCAGACACTGCCCCGTGTTGCTGACTTGCTGAGGAGGGGGCTTGGGACCCTTCTGCTGCAGGTGCCACATGCTCAGGTCCCTCCCTGGATGTGGTCACCGTGGCTTCTGGACTCTCCTCCGAGTCAAGCCGTCCACCGGTCTCCGAGAGCAGGTGTGTTTTATTGTCCTTCTCCTCCACCTCTGGATCTCCCAAGTAGATGATCCTCTGCGTCGCAGAAGTCTCCGAGCTGTCGTCACTAGCCTTCACTTTAATTTTAACGAGCTCTGTGGCTGCAGCTGGCACTCTGGCCTCCTGCTTCCTGGAGGCTGCAGAAGCATGCTCCTTGGAGACCACCTTGCTGTCTCCCTGGGGAGGCTCTGGCCCCAAAATCTTGTCCCTTTGCCTCTCTCCAGGCTGCTGACACGGCTTGGGCAGACCCGGCTCACTGGTGGCTGCTTCCTCGCCCTGCTCTTGGGGCTCCTCCTCAGCGCTCTCAGCTGGCAGGCTCTCTGCCTCCCGGCTGGGCTCCCCCCTGGTTTCCTTCTCATAGATCTCATCCTCCCAGACAGACTCAAAATCCTCTGGACTAGCGATCATTTTGGCTCTTGTCCGGGTATCCAGAGCTGCATCTGCTGGCTCTTCCTTGCCTGCCACTTCCTTGGCTTTCCAATCTCCACCTTCGATACGCTCGCGCTCATTTTCACCTCTGAGGTACCTGCACGTGCTTCTTCTTTCTTGACTGCCAGAGCTTTCTTTAGAGCTACTGCTTCCAGCCTAGGAGTTTCTCTCTCTATAAATACCCAATGCTCCGAGCCCTGCATTGCAATTGGAGCAAGAAGAGTTAGCATCAAACATACTTTACCTAACTGCTGGTGACTGCAGAGTAACAGAAAGTTGACTTGCCTCAGGCAGGGCTGATTATTATTATTATTACTCATTCAAGAGTTGAGGCAGGGTCTATAGAAAGAGCCTGACAACTCACTGATGGAGAGAAGGGATTGACAATAAGGGGGCTGATGCTATGACGGGGACTGAGCCCCTCTATCCTCTCCAGGGACCATGTTTTGCTCTGGGTGGTGGCTCACTGACATACCTGCTTTGTTGGAAGTACAGAAGCGGGAGCAGACACGTTAACATGTCTCATGAGGCAAGGGAACACAGCTGGTTAAACCCAGCTGGGGCTCCCCATCTGACTCCTGTTTACAACTAGCTCTAGCAGCCTCCATTGAGCAAAGGGTGAGGTTTCATTGTAGGCAACAGTCTGTGTTCTGAACAGCTTCACTCAGCTCCATCCACGTACCCTACAACTATATCACACTGCCAGGAGCATGAGCAAGAAAAGAAACCACTTTTAGGCATCAGGAAGGCACTTCCCTCTTCCTATTATCAAGTGCTGCTGCACAGATTCACTCCCAAGTCCATCCTTCCTTTCCAGTTCTCTCATTAGAAGCAGAAGTTTCTAGCAATGCTGACACCAAGAGGTTCAGAAAACGTAACCGGTTAAAGGTTACCTGTGAAATGCAGAAGACGACCACGGGCTTGGCAGCCGAGACAGCTACTGGCACTGCAGCAAGGATCAAGCAAAGGTCGTGGAGCAAGGTCCCGCAGCCAGGACCCAGCAGGTATGTGCTGTGCCCACCCCGCATGTCTGTGCTGCCGTCAGGGCAGGATGCTGGGATACAGGCACTACGGACACTTTGTACCTTCATGTGTTTGCCCTCCAAGACAGCTAAAGACTTCACGGGCACCAAGAACAAAGTGAGGCTAAAATTCAACCCTTTCTGGAGCAGAAGGTCAAAAAAAACCCACGAGAAGAGAGCAGCAGGAAAACATTCGCACCGATGAGGAAGCCCAGGCATCTTGCCGCAGGCCCTTAGGGGCAACGCTGCGGGCATGGTCCTGTGGAGCTCGCCACGGGGCTGGCTCTGCCCGTGACACGGGGCTCAACCAGGCTGGGCAGGACTGACCCTCTGTAACCTCCAGCCCCAGGGAGGGGGGAGGCTGGCTGCCCTCTCCCCGCTCCAACTGGGAAAAATTACCCATGAAAACATGAGCCAGGGCTCCACGCAGGGGTGTCGGGGTGAGTATCTGGAGTGGTTGCACCCGACACGGAAACCTAATAAACTGATACTGAATAAGGGGAAACAGTGGGGCAGAGGGAAGTGGAGCGAGAGGGAAGGGAAAAGAAGGTGAGATTAGAGGAGAGAGAGAAAAGAGGAAAACCAATTAGTAGTAGAAAGGCTTCCACAGCAGAAAAACGCTACGTCCCAGCTCCTGACTTCTTCACCATGTGACAAAACATGTGAAACTCCCTCGGCACTGTGCCCCAGAGCTTGCCCTGGCAGCCGTGGCACACACACAGTAGCAGCACCCTCCTCCAGAGATGGAAGACAGGTCCTCAGCTACCACCCCTGCACCCTGCCCCAGCCCTGAGCACCCACGCTGGAGAAGCCAGGTATCAGGAGAGCTGTCCCACACCAGCTCCCGACAGCATCGCTCATGCAAGCCTCCCTGACGTCCCTCTACCCCGTGCCCCCAAGCGCCACCTGCTCTCCAGGTGCCTCCCTCCACACCTGCCCGCAATGCAGGTTTTAGTTCTTCCTAGTCCACGGAAATCGCAGCGGAGGCAGTCGGCGACTGCCAGGAGCACCAGGTCCTGCACGGTGCTCAACCGACGCGATTGCTAACTCGGCAGCTGCGCTGGGCCTGCCAGGAAGCCAGGCTGGTCTCTGGCATTCCCTCAACACCGGTTTTCCTATTCAAGAGCGATGCTCGTGGGCATTTCAACCAGAAGACTGCTTACTTTCTGGAGGGTACAGCAGCTTCTCTTCTGCTCCTGCACTGCGGTCTGGTTGCTGGACCCTTTCTGTGCAGCTAAGGCATGGACGGACAGTTGTGAGCACATGTACAAATCTCTTCAGAGAAGCCCTTTTGTCCTCCTTCCCCGGCTGCAAAGCCGAGTCCTTTGGAGAAGCCCTTCCCTAGACAAAGGTGATGAGTTTCTTCAGGCCTCTTCTCTGAGTCAAGGCTTGAGACAAGTCTTCTGAAGCCTGGAATAATGTATTCATACACCTCCTAATCAGTAAGGAAAGCTCAAGACTCTAGATTTGTTTCCAAACCAGTTTCCCTTTCCTCAAGCTTTGTCAGGACGAGCACAGCCCACTCCACAGGAAGAGTCGACCACACCGTGGTGGGATCTGAAGTCTGCTCTGGAGGGCTCAATGCCAGCTCTGGCCACAGCTCTGGTTCATGGCAGCCCTTGTGTCTCCAGCGCTGGATACTTGGGCATGTCCTCGAGGAAAGGAGAGAACTGCGGGAGCTTCGCAGGTCAGTAGGCTGCCAGGACAGAGCGTCTGCCAAGGCAGGAGCTGAGGCCAAGAAATTATGATGCTGGGAAGGGTGTGCCCATAGAGCTTCCCAAGGGATAATTCACTTTCGCACTCCCCCCCTCCTCCAACGCATCCGCTCAGGAGCATTTGGGAAGGTCATTCTCACCGTGCCCTACAGGTCACAGGAGAGAGCGAGTTGGGAGAAAGGAAAGAAATGACAGCACGGAGCAGAGAGAGCCTTCTGCCCCCAGCAAGACCCCTAGGCCAGGCAGGAGGCTTCTCCCTTTGGTGTCCTTCCACGTTCCTGCCATCTTTCTTTGCTCCTCAGGGAGACCCAGCTCACCCGAGAGGAAAGGACGAGCCTCATGACAAGGAGGGGAGAATGAGTGAATCTGAGACCTTGACACAACACTGGGTTGCTTTGGCACCCAAAGCTGAAGAGAATCTCGACACCTCCCAGCCCAGCAATCTGGTCCCCCAGCAGAAGTGAGGACCAAGGGATGGAGGAAAGGGTGAAGATGTCTGTAGCTGGGGGTGACAGCTCACAGGCACCAAGGGACTTTCTGGCTGAGCATGACGAGAACTCCAAGCTCTGCAGATGTGCTCTCCTCATGCCATCACCCTCTTGGGACCACAAATTCCTCACGGTCCAGGAGAGGACAAGTTTCCATGTACCAGCTGCTGAGTCTCAGCCACCAATGCCTGGAGAGAAATCACCAGTGAGGCCACTTGGCACCTGCACAGCCCTGGCACCCCGAGGGACTTCCAGAGAGCCGAGGGGAAGACTCTTTGAATCAAGAGATGTGTGTGCACCTCACTTCTCCTGTTTCTGTCCACCAGCTCCTAACTACTGGCATGTAAAGGGTCCCCACGCGGACCAGGAGATGCTGCTGCAGAGCCTGAGCTTCCCGGAAGGTGCCTGTACCCCTGCCGAAGCCCGTGGCTTGCCCAAGCCCTCGCTCACACCCATACTGCCTTCTGCTCCAGCCAGCCCAGGGTTCAGGCTCCCGCTGTGCTGGACCTGCCCCTGCCTCATCTCCTCCCTTGCCAGCACCACTCCTGCTCCACTGTCCTCCCTGGCAGGACGTGTCCTCCAGCATCCCTGGGCACCGCATGGAGAGGTCCAACCACACCAGAACCAAATCTCAAAGACCAGTTTTCTTCTGCTCAGTGGTACCTTCTCTCAGCTGTCCTGGGGAACTACCACCATCACGGGAGATAAACCCTGCACACAAGCAGCGCCGAGAGCCTGCGTTCCTCCCCCTGCGCGAGGACGTCAGGGGCAGCATGACCCTGCTTTGCACAGGCATACACCCAACATCTCTGATGCCTCCAGAAATGCCCTGTTTCAAGGTGACCAGCCCTGGGGGACTGGAACTGCAGCCAAAGTGAAAGGAAAGCATGAGGGGTTGCTAAAGACAGCTCAGAGCTGCCTGCCCGCCCTTAGAGTGACACAGCTGTGCCACAGGGCCGGCACTGCCTCGGGACCCCCAGCACTGGCCTCCAGTGTGAGCCCCTCACCCAGAGCACAGCCAGCCCACCGGGAGGACTCTCCCAGGACCCTGTCTCGCCGCCTACAAGAAAGCCAGGGGAGCAGATTTCACCCACAGCCCTGTCCTGGGGAGGGCTCCTGCCCAGCCCCGGAGAGGGGACCCACCCAGGGGGGCCAGCAAACAGCTCCAGGTCTGCTCAGAGGGCAGGAGCCCCCTCGGCAGGCTGGCACAGCGGGGCAAACTGGGAGAGCCAAGGGTGGGGAGAGAAGAAGGATGGTGACAACCTCAGGAGAGGAGACAAGGCTTTTCAGTGTGAAAGACTCCATGCTTAGGGAAGCTCCGTGCTCAGATGCAAAATCGTCTAGGTTGTCCTCTTCCACCGTCTGTGCCAGCCCGGAACCCCCAGCACCCACAGGGAAAGGGAG
>NW_009705347.1:14775-15548 GCF_000703405.1 Apaloderma vittatum
GAGAGAGAGAGAGAGAGCACATGAGAAAGAATGAAGGAACAAATAGTGGGTAGATGGGTGGGTGGGTAGATAGACGGGTGGGTGGGTGGATGGATGGATGGATGGATAGATGGATGGATGGATGGATGGATACATGGATGAATGGATGGATGGATGGATGGGTGGATAGATGGATGGATGGATGGATGGATGGATGAATACATGCATGGATGGATGGATGGATGGATGGACAGAAGTCACAGCTACGCCAGCTCTAGATGCTCCATTTACATCTCTGCACTTCATATATTTGTTTGTAAAAGAAACGTGGGGTGAAGTCCCTCTTCCTTCTCCCAGCTCAGTGCTTTGATGAGGGGCTGTGAGCTCCCCTCTGCCTGCGGCACCTTGTAGCCCCAGGTCTCATGCATGGATGGATGGATGGATGGATGGACAGAAGTCACAGCTACGCCAGCTCTAGATGCTCCATTTACATCTCTGCACTTCATATATTTGTTTGTAAAAGAAACGTGGGGTGAAGTCCCTCTTCCTTCTCCCAGCTCAGTGCTTTGATGAGGGGCTGTGAGCTCCCCTCTGCCTGCGGCACCTTGTAGCCCCAGGTCTCTGGTCACTGCTGGGGACCAGCAGGCACTCGTGTGCATGACAACCCCTTTGCAGCCCTACCACCCCGCACCCTCCTCGCAGCCCAGCCCCACATCCTCACCCTCCCAAGACTGTCCTGAGAGGGAGCCCAGGGCCAAGTGGGCCCCACGTGTGGCACCACCTGTGTGCCACTG
>NW_009705347.1:15579-18313 GCF_000703405.1 Apaloderma vittatum
CGTGTGGGCACAGGACCGGCTCCAGAGCCCCCACAGAGGGGAGAGCAAGCAGGGAGGTGTCCTAGCAGGGAGAGAGTCTCCAGGCTGGCAGCGGCGATGTCCTCGCCACGTGCTGCCTGTAATTGAGCTGGCCAGGAACCCAGCATCACAGAGCACCCAGTCATGTCACATCCACACCCCTCAGAGGTCCTGGCACCCCCAATTCCAGCTCACCCTCCTTCCACACTCATGGTCAAATCAATCAGGTAAAACACCAAGAGGGGAGGAGGTGTGTGCACGATGCCAGCGAGGCACCCGCTCGCCCCTCCGCCTGCTCCCACCACCCTCGTCCCAGCTGGTGACAGCACCTCTGCAGGCTCGGGGTCTTGCCCTGCTGAGGACACCCCGTGGGCATAAGCTGCCCTGGGCACTGCCACGCAGCAGCTCTGCTGCTACGAGGGGTCAGGAAAGCCCCATCTCACAAGCCAACAAAGCCACAGCCCAACTCTCAGATACCTCCAAAACACAGCATCCCTGAAAAGGATGAGAAGTTCAACCCCATGCAGTGCCTGGGCGCAAGGGAAGGTCACCACGAGCAGCGTGAAAATGGAGAGCTTGTTACAAAACTTAGAGACAACGGCCTGGCCAACGTCCCCTCCCTCCACCGCCTGTCCCCACCACCTGACGTCCAGCACGCGCCTCCTGGGCAGCAGAGGAGGCAAAGAGCCAGAGCCCGACAGCTGAGGAACAACTTCCTGGTGAACAACCTGATCCCCTCCATTAGAGAAGCAGCAGAACAAACCTCGCTGGCCTTTTCTGGGGTTCCCTTTGGTGTTTCATCCTCATGCTTGGGTGAGGAAGAGGCTGGTGAGGAAGGCAGCCTCCTGTCCCGGTCCCTGTGAACAAGCTTGCTGTTGGGCTCCTTTAGGGTCCGTTTCAGCTCATTGATGCTGGCCTGATGCTTCAGCAAAACATCTTCTGGCTTGTCTAAAAACTTGGAGAAGGAAGGAGGAAGATAACTGTGATTAAAGCACCAGCCAAGGCAAAAGAGATGAGCAGGGGCACTTGGGAGGGTTTGAATTTAGGGTCTCAGGAGCCAAACGAAGAGCATGACAGAGCACCCTGGTCTGCAGTTCTTACTAAGACTGTTGCAGGGAAGAGCAAAGGGGCAGTATGTGGCTGAAATCACAGGCTTCCCTCCGTGAAGGGCACAGCACGTCCCTTCAGCATCTCCAGCACGGCCTGCTAAGGACAAGCTAAGTCACCTGGAGGGAGATGCCCTTGGGATCAGCAAGGGATTGGGTCCTGCTGGCAACACCAGCACCCTCCTCTGCTGCTCTCTTGTGCAGGCACGAAGAGAGCCTGAGCCTCTTTCCCAGCAGGGCAGGAAAACGGCATTTCCACCAGAGCTCCTTTGAAGTGGGCTTCTGCCAAAGGGCAGGAGGTGAAGGACTGGGCAGAGATGTCCAGCGTGGATCCAAACCTGGATCTCCATGGACCAGCCTGGACCCAAGGGCAGCCTGGGGTGGGGTCTGGCCTGCTGTGGAGAGAGGGCAGCTCAGAGCACTCAAGTGCAAGGGGGGGTTTAGGCGTGGGGACATCGTTCTGTGACAGTGCAGGCACCAGGGTGGCTCCCCTCGTCCTGCCGCAGAGGTGGGCAAACTGGCTCAGAGCAAGAACCAGCAAGAGCAAGAACTCCGGCTTCTGCTTTCAAGCTCAAACCTCTTTTGAGGTTCGAAAGGAGTCACCTAAAACACCTCCCTGGCATTCCTCCTCAGCGACAGCCCAGAGACCCAAGCGAGTCCCACAACTAACCCTACCACATTTCCCAGATCCTCAAGGCTCGGTGCAGCTCCCACGGTGGACCCGCGTGCCCGAGCTGTGGAGAAATCCTTCACGGTTTGCCCACCTCTGGGCTCGGGGTGTGCCAGGGGAGCAGCACATGCACATGCAGCGGGGTAAGCGATGAGGTGGGCAGGGGAGGGACCGGGACCGGTGCCCACCGCCCCGGCGGGGTCTGCCCTGCAGTGACATGGGGAGGGCTGCGTGGTGCCAACACAACGAACCCCATGGTGTTTGTCCCCATTGAGAGCTCCAGAGAGGATCTACATCCCGCCGCCAGAGGAAGAGAAACGCCCCAGGAGCAGCTGTGGATTTTAGGCTGGGATGAATTGTTCCTGATAGGGGGTGGTCCACCACGGACACGGGAGTTTGCCCAGGGGCACAGCCTCCCTGTGCTCTGTGACAGCCCGCTCTCGCACCAGGCAAAGGGGGGATGTCAGCACCTGCCCCCTCGAGAAGCTGAGCGGGTGCTGAAGGCAGCTCAGAGCCCGATTTGGTGGGTGGGATGGGAGCCACAGGGCTGGGGGAGGGCAGAGCCAGTGACGGAGGCAGCTTGGGGCAGGTGAAAGCAGAGCGCGGGTCAGGGAGCTGGCAGGAGCGATGGGGTCGGCTTCCAGCAGAGAGCTACGGGCTGCGGGGCTGGGCGGCGGAGAGGAGACACGAGGCGAGGACACGGCAGAGTCAGTCACACGAGCAGAAGCCAGGTGTTCCCAGCGGGCCAAGGACTGGGCGCGGGGGCCTGGCCGTTGCACCTTGGGAGGGCTCGTGCTCACACGTACGACTAAGGACTACCTTACTTAGTGGGATAGAAGATGCCGTGGGCGCGCTGGGGCAGATGCCCAGCCGTCTGCTCAGCGGGCTTGTAGGCATCCTAGCCCCCGCCCTGGCGCATCCTGTATTCCCGTAAATAGGG
>NW_009705347.1:18323-18540 GCF_000703405.1 Apaloderma vittatum
TTGCTTTGGGAAGGATGGACAATATGATGCACCGATGAGGGCTAAGATACTCCAGAGAGAGAATACCTCCTGCTTGTGCCTGGGGGTTGTTTCGTGCTCCGGCTGGCAGCAAAGAGAGGGTTAAAAGTAACCAGCAGCAGGGTCAGTTGAGGGAACTCGTCACAAATATCACAGTTACCTTGAAGGGCTGGCAGGGTGCAGAAGGACCGGACCCCCC